>NW_026877764.1:0-22381 GCF_032173495.1 Musca vetustissima | reverse complement strand
ATATTTGGCAAACCCAATGGTCGTTTCCATATGCACTTTTGTAATATCTACAATTGGAAACGTCAGGAGGTACACATCAGTGTACGTTTTGATAGTCGGAAAATTGTGCGAACCTCTAAGCTGCCGGTACAGGATTTTATGGATACATCTGAAGAGAATTTCGAGAAATTAATGTGAGTATTCCAAATATAAAAAATAAAATAAACAGGTGAAAAAGTGTTAAGTTCGGCCGGGCCAAACTTTGTATACCCTCCACCATAGATATACTGACAGGTACTTGAAATGAAAATATAGGGAAAATACCAAAAAGTGGACCTATACCGACATTTCTACAAAATGATTATGTAAACGATAATACAAATTTCAGAAATGTTTAATGGATAATTATACCCTCAGCCTTATGGCTAATGAGGGTGTATACACTTTGAAACGGTAAAACTATGCCTTATCGAAATATAGGTTCTAGACCCCATGTTTCTTTGGACCAAATTTGTTTCAGAAAATTTTGATTTCATCCAAAATTTGCCCATCTTATTATTTCTTCTAAACTTTGTTGAAGTTCGAAGATGCGGATGCAGATCGAAGTCCACTCCTTCTAGTACCTCCCAAACAGGTACTAGGCCTAAATGTGGGTTATAGTTCATATGTAGTTTATTATCGAACCTTACCCTTAGTTTTTTTTATCTCGATATCCTCCGCAGGTGAAATGATTACAACATAGTCTTAGAAGCAAACCCATAACGCGGAACAAATTAGATAACTATTTTTATATAAACCAGTAAGGAAAGTAGTAAAGTCGGACTGGGCCGACTATATGATACCCTTCACCACTTTGGGTATATTGTACATATGTATCCTTACAATTGCATGTCAATGTTCCCTCGCAGGAACATACTCATGTCTTTCTGCAACCTATGATAAATTTAATTTCATTCGGACAGATTTAGAGTCGTCTGCGTAACATGAGACAAATTTATTGAAAACGATGTATAGCAAAATTGATAAACGATGTTCGGTAGGTCGCACTGTTAAAAATTTAATCACAATCAGACACCCGTTCGAAATACATATGGAAGCTATAGCTACATCTGCACCAATTTCAACAAAACGCAATAACGTCATTAAAGGGCCCTCCTCTGGGTACGTCGTTAGTAGCTATATCTAAAACTTAACCGATTTTTATGAATCTTAACACTCATCGTTCTAGACTTAATTCAGTACGCTATGCCAAATTGCGTGCAAATCGAAGGATATATAGGGACTTTGGTGCACCATTTACCTAAAATCGGTCGAAAATATATATGGGTGCTATATTTAAATCTGACCCGATTTTTACGAAATTTAGCACACATCCTTCTAGTCTTAATTCAGTTCGTTATGCCAAATTTTGTGCAAATCAAATGATTTTCAGAGACTTTGGTGCACCAATTACCTTAAATCGGATCAAAATATATATGGGAGCTATATCTAAATTTGAACCGATATTCACGAAACTTAACACACATCGTTCTAGACTTCATTCAGTACGCTATGCCAAATTTAGTGCAAATCGAAGGATATATAGGGAATTTGGTGCACTATTAACCTAAAATTGGACGAAAATATATATGGGAGCTATATCTAAATCTGAACCGATTTTCACGAAATTTTACACACCTCGTTCTAGACTTAAGTCATTACGCAATGCCACATTTCGTGCAAATCGAAGGATATATAGGGACTTTGGTGCACCAATTACCTAAAATCGGACGAAAATATATATATTTGGGAGCTATATCTATATTTGAACCGATAATCACGAAATTTAACACACATTGTTCTATACTTAATTCAGTAAGCTATGCAAAATTTCGTGGAAATCGAAAGATATATAGAGACTATATGGGAGCTATATCTAAATCTGAACCGATTTTCACGAAATTTAACACACATCTTTCTATACTCAATTCAGTACGCCATGCCAAATTTTGTGTAAATTGACTTTGGTGCACCATTTTCCTAAAATCGGACGAAAATATTTATGGGAGCTATATCTAAATCTGAACCGATTTTCCCAATTTCAATAGGATTCGTCCTTGGGCCAAATAAATGAGCTGTGCCAAATTTCATCGAATTCGAATCAAAAATGCGACCTGTACTTTGTTTACAATTTAACATGGACAGACGGACGGACGGACATGCATAAACCGACTTAAAAAGTAATTCTATGCATATTCTCAAAAGGAACCATGTGCCTATCTCGTTTTCTTTTGTCTGTTACAAACATATGTAACATATGCGAACCTATACATTTATTCAGGCGTAGATTTATTAATTTTTTTTCAAAATTTATTCAGGCGTAGTTTTATTAAAAAAATATTGTTTCAAAATTTGTCCAAGCCTAGAACTATTAAAATTTTTTTATTAACATTTATCCAGGCGTAGATCTGTTCAAAATTTTTTATTAACATTTATCCAGGCGTAGATTTATTATAAAATATTTTTTCAAAATTTATCCAGGCATAGATTTATCAAGGCGTAGATTTTTTAAAAAAACAAATATTTTTATTAAAAATATTTATTAAAAAATTAATATAGATTTATTAGAAGATAAATATAGTTTTATTAATATATATTTTTTCGAAATTTATCCAGTCGTATTTTTTTTAACAACATTCGACATTGTTTCTTTTATTGTTTTTACAATAACAAAAGAAAATTAAACAATATCGAATGTTGTTAAAAAATATTTGTTCAAACTACTTTTTTTTTAAATATACGCTTAGATAATTCCAAATATACGCTTAGATAATTCTTTAAAAAATATTTTGTATAAATCTGTATTAAGAAATAATATATTTTTTTAAGAATTATCAAAGCGTAGATTTTTTACAAAACCTACAAAAATAAATTTTTTAATATATAACCCTTTTTTGTTCCAGTTTTGGCATCGAAGAAATCCACGGTGACTTTCCCTTTGATCGTTTCCCCGTTACCTGTAAATTTGCCTTTGGTTTCACCGCCGAAAAAATACTTGTAGCCAAAGACGGTCGTTTGCTATTCGATTTCAATTTTAGAACACCAAATGTTTTGTCGGAACTTTCTGGATTGAAGATTTTATGTCTTCACGGGATGATAGTTAACATTAAGGAAATAGATCACCTTCAGATGGGAGATCCACAATGTAAAGGATTTGAATTCTATTCACAATAAAAATAATACACGATTTTTACTAGAGATGAATCGCTATAAAATTGCGGAAATAATTCATAGACACTACACACACAATGCTATGTGGCCACATTGATGATTTAGACTGTATTTAGTATTGACACAAACCGATTACAACAAGGTGTGTAGCTATTAACACAACCAACAGGGTGACATTGTGTTTAAACATATTGATGGAAGTACGTAGTGTACAGTACAAATCACAGAAAATACAGTGACTTTTGACTTTCTCAGTGACGGCGTTAAATAATATTAACGTGGATGTTTTAAAGATTCATTTTTCAAAGAGCGTCGATTTTTTAAAGAATATTTTTGCAAGGACTAACAAAAGTATGGATTTTTTTAAGAATATTTTTCAAGGATATACTGAGCCACAGACGTGGATTTCTTTAAGAATATTTTTCAGACCCATAAAGGCGGGGATTTTTTAAAGAATATTTTTTAAAATACCCATATAGCTATGTTGTGTTTACATGGTTACAGGTATGTACATATTTTCAACCGAAGTGGCTATATGGTGGCATTTCTGATTTTTAGTGGGCAAAAAACCTTCCCGCTGAAAATATTTTTACATAGCGCCCATATAAAGGTCCAGCCTAATTTTAGGTATTTTTTTTATAATCCTAGGCTCTATTTCCAATTCCAGTGTCTGTGATTTGGGGTTTCGGGTTCTTGGTTGGTAAAAAAAAGTATTCGCAGAAAATTTTCCTTATAAGTCCATGTTTCTCAATTCCCCATTATCGTTTTTTGAACGTTTTTTATCGCAACTATAACATCGCATTCCGGATATTTAGAAAGTACCCAACGTTTAAGGTTTTAAAAACATTTTATTTAATGTAATTTAACATTCAGGGTTTTTGGAGGATGAAAATTATCTTTGCAATAATTTTTCGATGTGTGTCCATATAAAGACTCTACCGCTGATTCGGTATTTTGAAGATTTAGTCTCATTTTCCAACTGAAGTGGCTGTAATTTGCCATTCTAGGGTTTTGGAGGATAAAAATACACATTTTCAAAAAAAAAATCGATGAAGTGCCGTTTGAAAGTCCAGACCTATTTTGGGTATATTCCAGATTTTAGTCGTATTTTTCCGTCGAAGTGGGTATAATTTCGCATTGAGAGTTATTGGAGTGTGAAACAGATTTTTACAAATATATATCAATTGGCCCATTTAAACTGGAAATGTTCATCTAGGTTCATGTTATGACATAACATGAACCTCCCACATAGTCGATATTTTGAAGTGTTTGGTACTATTTTCCGAGCGAACGTGCTGTAGTTTGTCATTTCGGGTTCTAAAAGGTTGATAAACACTTTTACAAATATTTATCGATATGGGCCCACATAAATTTCTCGACGCTTTTTCGGTATTTCAATGTAGTTATTTGCATTTTTCCACTGAAGTGGTTTTAATTTCGCATTCAGGGTTATTGAACGGTGGCAAACATCTTTGCATACACATTTCCAACATAGGTCCATATTTAGTCATAGACACCATATAAAGGTTCTGCACTAATTTAGATATTTTTATGATCATAAACACCTTTTCCCACCGAAGTCGCTGTAATTTGCTCCATAGGGTTCTTGGAGAAAGAAAAACATCTCGATATGTGTCTATGTAAAGGCCAGCCGTATTTTCGTTATTTTTAAGATTTTAGCCACGTTTTCCGGTCAAAATTTTGGATTCCGAGTTCTTGGGGGATGGTAAAAAACTTCGCAAGAAAAAAGGAAAATATAGATCCATGTTTTGACATAGGCCCAATAATTTCGGTATTTTAAATCCACTGCGTGGATTTTTTAAAGAATTTACAAAGCGTGGATCTTTTAAAAAAATATTTGTTTAAAGCGTGGATTTTTTATAAAACATATTTTAATGAATTTACAAAGCGTGGATTTTTTATAAAACATATTTTAATGAATTTACAAAGCGTGGATTTTTTATAAAACATATTTTAATGAATTTACAAAGCGTGGATTTTTTATCAGTATTGACCAAAGTTTCGTAGTAGCCTTCATATAATGATACACTCCATTATTCGGTTATGTGGGGATTTTCGGACGTGTTTTTCAAACGAATATGTAGATATTTTCGGCGTGCTCTGTTGTAAAGCTTTTGGACCTCTTTTCCTTTATTCTGAATCTCCCCCGTCATCCAGGTTTATTCAAAGGCAGATCTCCTTTCTCGATGAGGACAACTTTTACGTTCCTGTCTATATCATTCGTGTCTAGGCACTCATAATTTGGACATCATCTATTAAGTTTGCTGAACATATTGTTATATCTAAGACCTCCTCCCTAATTCTGTTAACAAATGTAGGATTATTGCCTATGTTAAGGGTTATTATATCGTTAGTATTCAAATAATCTAGAAGGGCCGGGCCCCCTTTGTTAGTATTTGTACTACCCCACGCAATATGGTGTGAGTTTGCATCACTACCAATTAGTACTTTGTTACCTGTGCTTTCTTCACCAGTCGCTGCAGCTCCGCCCTTGGTGGTGGTATCGGCGAGTCGAACGGGAAATATACTGAAGCCAGGTAAATTTTACCACTCCCCTCATCAAGGTTACCGTTGTGCGACCAAAGTCGCAATTTGCAACCTTTTTGATGCTCTGTAACTCTGTTTGCGACTTTTTAAGCTTTGTGCGACTTTTCTTTCCTGTTTTTCTTAAGTTATATTTTCCTTTTTATGTGTAAATTCAAACTTATTTTGATTCGTCTACTTCGTTTTTGAGGTCCGAGGGTATCTGACATATTCTAGGAACAGTTTTATTGACGATTTTACTTTTCTGTGCGACCTTTTTTTAAGTGAACGACTTTTTCTGCAACTTTTTTAAAATTCCCAACGGTAACACTGCCCCTGATTCAGTACAGTGGCGTCCGATGTTGACAACTCTGGGGAGAAGATAAATCATACATTTTTGTGACATATTATACAGGTTCTCGGACGAGAACCCATATTTGCATTAAAGAGTTGGTAATTTATATGGCTTAATCCAGGGATCCTGTTTTTAATTGTCCAATGTTCCTGGATCTTTCCGAAGCGTATTTTACCTTTTATTTTTTTTTTCATCAGGGCCAGGGTTTCCGTCTCGCTCCGATGGAGGTTAAGGATGGCTTCTACCAGTTATCCTCCAGTAACCGGTTTTCTTGGGAGTCCGTGATCTTCTCCTCGGCTCCCTCCTCTTTGTTGCTGGATATTTTCCCCTCGCTGTTGTCCATGGCTTCATCGTCTCCAATTCTTGTCATCCCTTTGAAGAACACGGCGTTGGACACGTAGTGCGCCTTGCCTTGGTCTTAGCCAGCCTTGCCATTGAAGACCTTTCCAAGCTTAACACAAGGAGAGTCCTTTCCTCGTTCTCCTCCCTGTGGAAGACTTCCCATTTCTTCATATGCTGTGTCTTTTTCTGTAGGCTGAAGACCTCGAGCATGCGCTCCGTATCGAAATTGCTGCCCCAACCTCTGAAAAAGACTGTAGCCTTTTGTAGTTGAGGAATGTCTTTTTACGTCATCAGCTTGAGTTTCATTCTTCCATCTATGGGTCCAATGCTTGCCACTAGCTTCCTCAGAGCTTCTATGCTTTTTGGAGTTTCAAATTCCAGCATTACCAGTTCTTCACATGCCGTGCATTTTCTGTAGGCTGAAGACCTCGAGCATGCGCTACGTGTCGAAATCGCTGCCCCAACCTCTGACAAAGACTGTAGCCTTTTGTAGTTGAGAAACGTGTTTTTTCTTCACCAGCTTGAGTTTAATACTTCCATCTATGGGTCCAATACTTGGCACTAGCTTTCTCAGGGCTTTTTGAAAGCGCACTTCATAACACTTCCTTATGGGTCTCCTTCTTTAGCTTACCGGACGCGCTATTCCCGTCGATCGCTACATAGCAGAGCTCGTCTCGATAGCGTTTCCTAAGCAAGTTCTTCGTAGAATATTTTCCCATATACGTCCATGCACCTACATAGCCCACATACAAAGGTCCCACGGTATTTTCGGAATATTGAAAGTCTTAACATAAATTTTCGAACCTGAGTATCTGACTGTTTACCCAGGCATAGGTCCCTTTAAAAAGTCGATTTTAGGTCCACCTCGGGTTTAGATTGTCCACTTCATGGTGGATGGTATAACAACTTCAACCCTATCGAACTTTAAGACATTTATACTTCTTCCTAGTATCCTGTAGATCGAGACTTTTGAAGATTATTTTTTATTGAGCAAAATACACCATCTCGCGTAACCAAATATTGTATGCAAACCTTTGCTCTTTAGTGTAGTATTAAGAAAAAAATGATTTGCTTATGAAAATCTGCTTCAAGATCCCATCTTCTCTAACAGTTGTGAATGATTCATGTTTGTGGGACAAAGAATCGGATTTTAGGAAAAATCAACCCCAGATTATTTTTCGGCATCGGATTGGTGGTTAACAGAAAAAAACGACGAAAATAAATTAACCCTTTCCTTGCCACAGAATTTGCATATTGAGTAATTTTTGTTGTAGTTTTTTTCAGCTAAATTTGGGACATTCATTGGTTCCAACAACAAATAGATCACATACAACAATACCAACAACAACATCAACAACGTGATAAAGTTGAAAATGTTTTTGGAATGAGAAGAAATCAACTCCAGGTCCTCCATAGACAGACAGACAGCATGACAAACAAATCGTGTCAAAATAAAATAAAAGCAATAACAATAACAACAACTACAAAAAATCTACAACTCATAAAAACCGGAATCAAACAAAATAAATGAAAATACCAACAACAACGAAATATTACCAACACGAATAAAATGCAGTTAACAAAAAAATCTGACTGAAAAACCGGGCAAACATACCTTCATATCGAAGACCAACAACAATATCAACTATGCCAGTCCAACATACAATGTTGTAAAACGTTCCAAAAACAGCAAAAAATAATATGGGGAGTGTAACTCCAACATTCGGACAAACATACATACAACATACAGAGTAAGGCAAACCGACAACCCACCGACCGAACCTCCGACCAACAAACGCTGGGAGAAAGACCCATTGAAAACAACAACAAATACCGGTGAACGTTGGCGTGGAGTGAGAGCTACTCCGAATTGGAGGCTGTTGTGCTGGCGGCTCGGGCAGCCAGTAATACGGTGAACACAACTACACGCATACACACACTGACACACAATCTTCGCACGAACACAGATAGTTGTGTGGTGTGCCTCACACCAAAAAGTGTACCCCCAAAAAAAAGTTATACACAAAAAACTACTTTACATGTTGTGCTGGCTGGCTGTCCGTCTGTCTTTGCTGTTTGATGTTGTGCTGTTTGGCATTGTTGTTGTAGTTGCTGTTGTTGTTTCGTGATACAACAACAACAACCACAAGACGAATAATGACAATTCATGCAAACCGACAACGCGAAAGGGTTGCCCATGCCACACGATAATGAAACAACCAAAAATCTCACCGGGAGAGAATCGTGAGAGAGAGAGAGAGTATGCCAACCAAAAATTGTATTTTTTTCCGTTGTATAAAAAATATAAACACTGTTAGGGTTGTCCGTTCAGAATTTTGTATACCCTACACAACTATGTTGTCAGGGTATTATAGCTTTGTGCAGCCCCAAGAGTTTGTAACGCCGCGAAATATTGGTCCCACCTTTAAGTATATCGTCATATCTCGACTATCTGAGTCGATCTAGACATGTGTGTCCGTCCGTCTGTCCATTCAATTTTGTAAACTCGATACAGGCCACAGTTATGGACCAATTTTTCTGGTCACTCCAGAGACCGCAATTATGGCCCAAACCTCGAATTTTTACATGGGGAACGGGATCGGGCCAAAGAACTAGCATACCTGTTTTGATGAAGATCGGTCAATAATTAGCGGGCAACTGGAGGGCAGAAATATAGCGCTGATCGCTTTAAAGTGTTCCATGAGGTTCAAGTTATGGTCAAGGACAACGCCTATAATTTTCAGTGATGATCAGATAATTATTTTGGGATGAAGTGGGCCGAAACCCTAATTTTTGTTTGTGTTTTTCGAGTTGATCTATATGCCACAATTATAAGCGGAACATCACAACACAACCCACAGTGAAGGGAATATGGACAAGTAATTAGAAGGAAAATATTTCAGTGTAAGGAAGAGGTGCTGTTGACCTCTAATCGGGCAGGAGGGTGCAACTATCACGAAATATTGTCCAGGCTCGGAATAAAAAGCCGCAGAAAGTTAGAGTTCCGTGGTAGTTGTGTAGGGTATCATATGGTCGGCCCCGTCCGATTATACTGCTCCGCTCACTGGTTTAAAGTAATATGGGCAAATTGTGGGTCACTCGAGTTATTACTCAATGTGAAAGTATATTCAAGCAATTGAAAAAGATGTTAAGTTTGGTCGGGTCTACCATGAGGTGGATATTCTAAATACCCTACAATCGATCGGTACTTAAACATTGGGGATAGACCAGGATAAATAGCTGCCAGTAAATACCAAGAAGCTACTCGCAATTTTTATAGCCTTCACCGTACTGTGGTATAGGGTATTATGTCTTTGTGCATATGTTTGTAACAGGCAAAAGGAAATGAGATAGACACATGGTTCCTTTAGAGAATATGCATAGAATCACTTTCTTAATCGATTTATACATGTCCGTCAGTCTGCCTGTCTATGTTAAATTGTAAACAAACTAGAGGTCGCATTTATAATCGAAAAGTGATTCTATGCATATTCTCTAAAGGAACCATGTGTCTATCTCATTTCCTTTTGCCTGTTTGAATGAAATTTGGCACAGCTCATCTATTTGGCTCAAGGACGAACCCAATTGAAATTGGGAAAAATCGGTTCAGATTTAGATATAGCTCTCACATAAATTTTCCGTGCGATTTAAAATACATGGTGCACCGAAGTTTCAACATATCTTTCTATTTACACAAAATTTGGCATAGCTTAATGAATTGAGCCTAGGTTAAGATTTAGATATAGCTCCCATATATATTTTCATCCGATTTAATGTAAATGGTGTACCAAAGTCCCTTTATATACTTCGATTTGCACGAAGTTTAGCATATCGTAGTGAATTGAGTCTAGAACGATGCGCGGCGAGTTTCGGGAAAATCGATTCAGATTTAGATATAGCACCCATATATATTTTCGTCCGATTTCTGGAGCGCATTTTTAACCGTATTCCCTGAAATTTGGAACATTGATTACCAAATGTCTCTACTAAAAAGTATAAATATTGGTCCGCTTTTTCTGGTAGCCCCGTATAACGGTACCCCCAATTTTCGGTATTTTGGGGTTCTTAACCGCGTTTTTCCACCGAATTCGATGAAATTTGGTACATTCGGTTCTTATTGGGTACCAAATATTTCCACCAAAAATTTGGTTTTTTGTTGTCGAATTTGGTAACAAATCACCCTCTCAAAAATTATTTATATTCGTCCCCTTTCGGGGGGTAGTCCCCTTATAAACCTATTTTTTATTTATCTTAAAATAGTCTACTGATTTGTTCCGCGTTTTGTGGTTGTCTCCGTATAACCGCATTCCATCATAGTATGGGAGATATTCTGTACTCGGAATTGTCAGTTTATACCCTACAACGTATGGAATTCTAAGACGATTAAGTCGATTTAGCTATCTGTTGTAATCCTTCTACTTTCGGAAGATATCAATCTAGGCATAGACCCTATATAAAAATACCTACCGATTTAATAACTAGGGTGAAGGAAGGTATTTTGATACAAAACGAAAATGTTAGGTTCGAAATTGAGCTACATCGGTCCTCATCGGCATAGCCCCTCATATAATGATAACTTCCAATGTTCGGTAATTCTTACACGATGTAATCAATATTGATCACCCTTTAGGTATAGCCCTACATATAACTTTGCCCAGTAAATTGCAGAATTTTGAGGATTCTATACACATTCTCTACCACAAAAATGCGATGACAATATCGGTCCACGTTTTGGGGTTTTGAGACTTTATGAAAAATCACCATTAAAATTTCATATTTGGTGTACATTATGATTTACAAAAATAGATTGGTAGAATTGTCGTTATATGTCTACATTTGGATATGTTTCCTATATTTTTCATTTCACGTAACTATCAGTATACCTAAGGTGAAGGGTATCGAGAGTTCGGCCCGGCAAAACTTAACGCCTTTTTCACTTGTTTTGTTTTAAATTGTTGCAGATGCAGACATAGCTTCCATATATATTTCGAACGGGTGTCTGATTGAGGTTAAATTTCGAATAGTGCGGCATACCGAAAACTACTCTAACTCTTCCCGAATGAAATGAAATTTAGCATAAGTTGCAGAAAGTCAGGTGTATGGATTGATGTTAGTCGGTTCACTTATAGATAAATATCAAATATTTAAATTCGTTCAATTTTTCAATTGTTAGGAATATACCCAACGTGGTAAAGGGTATCATATAGTCGGCCCAGCCCGACTTTACTACATTCCTTACTGGTTCAATATATTTTGACATAGCCCCTTAATATAAAGTTATCGCTGCACACTCGGTATTTTGAAGATTTTATCCGAATTTCCAAACTAAGGGCCTGTAATATATCAATCACGATGTTTAGAAGATGAAAAATCATCATTGCAAAATTTTGTCATTCTATGGTTCTATTCTCGGTATTTTGAAGATTTTAAGTACATTTTTCCAGCGAGGTTGCTGTAATTTCGGATCTCTTTTCTAAGAGGATTACACACATATTTTCCGCAACAAAAATGTACCTTTAGCTGTAACTACAATCGATGAGTTTAAAGTTTTATTTTATTTTTAAGTCAAAGACGGGTAATGTGGACCACTATAAAAACGGACCCTGAGATATAAGCTCCAAGCTTTTTGATTGCTTTATTTTGACTTAAACCTTTAAATCCCAAGAACCTACTCTAGTTTTAGTATTGAAAAACCAGTGAGCGGTGCATTATAGTTATACAGAGCCGACCATATGATACCATACAAAACTACCACGGAAGACTAACTTTCTGCGGATGTATATTCCGTACCTGAGCAATATTTTGCGATATTTTTTCCCAGGATAAATATTTACGCCATAAGAAGCAATATTTTCAAAATAACACAGAAAGTCTTGGTTGATTTGAATGATTATTAGCAAAACAGCCCTCCCAATTAGGTCTATAGACCACGATTTAAAAACCACACACAAAATGTATGTTTTCAGTATATTTCATCCTATAAGCATCACCCGATCTATACCGAAAATTATAGTCGTCGTCCTTGACCATAATCGGAACTTCGTGTACATTATGATATCGATCGGCGCGAAATATATACCCTCTAGTGGAGTAAATATATTCGCTATAGAATAAAAGTTTTGTAATTTTTCACACAAAAGTTTGGGTCCATTTCACACGCTAAATATTATCCAATCTTTATCAAACAAGCTTATTTAATGGTCAGCCTTCCCTCTCTCCCTGTGTGATGTTCGGGTTATAATTGTGGCTTCTATAGTGAGCAGAAACAAAAAATGAAAAAAAAAACTTTTTGGTAAATTTCATTCCCGAAACATTAACGGACCATTGCCAAAAAGAATATGATTTTTCTTTGGCTAGAACCCGTTCTACATGCAAAATTGAAGGTGGTATTGTAAATGTGGCCTGTATCGTGTTTACAAATTATAATGTGTTACAAACTATTGGAGTCACAAAAATAGTGCCAATAGTGCCGATCATATGGACAGGATTTCCGAGATAGTTTTTGGGTTTGCAACTATTGCATCGTTAGCATTGGTCATATAAAAGGTACCAGTGAGATATACTTTTTTCATTCAATCGATATTTGCTTTACATATAATGGCTTATCAAAATCTGTTTCGGTCAGCATCTCTGTTTTTCGTGTGTAGTAAAATTCGTATAACTATCACCCTTCCCATTTTTTCTAATTAATTATTAAGATAAATGAGTACTTTAATTTGCATAAATACCTAAGCGCCTAAAAGATGTAACCCTTTTTCTTAGGGTGACACATTTTTTTCTTCGAAATTTCTCCTTGAGATCGACCCCCTCCTGAAAATGGTCAGAAATTCATTAATTTCTGTAACAACTTTTTTTCACTCAATATCGACAACCCTACGCCAAAGTAAATGGGCAGAGTCATACATAAACATACACACTCTCCTCTACACTTAATGGTTTGCTGGGTGATAACAACACAGCATATATGGCCAGAGAGAACACATTTTATGTGAGAGTCAGTCACACACAGTGTTGTCGTAGTAGTGGTAGTAGTAACTCGGACTACTGTTCTTCTTCCTCCTTAAATTGAATGTGTGTTGTTGTTGCTGTTGGTTGGTTGTGTTTTTTTGTTGGTGGTGGCTCGTCGTCTTTTGTGTGTTTCATTTGTTGCGCAGTGTTACGAGAGATTACAAAAACAATAACAACACCACGGTATATCTCACAGATACTCAATGTATGTTAGGGAGAGAGCAAGGCAGTCAGTCACACACACACAAACAGCGAGAGAGTGTGGCAGAGAGTGAAAAACGACAAAAAATTCAATTACTCTTCAAAAAGATTTTTTTGTTGCTACTTCACTGACAGTTAAGTTTTTGCTATGCCGTGGTGAACATTATTGAATTAATTCGTAAGCGGACGGACACACAGACACAGTCTGAATTAAGAAAAAACAAAGTGGAAACAAAAAAAGAATGAAATAACCCAATCGACTACTACTGGCTGATGTGTTTCTTTTTTTCTGTGTAACAACAAGAAAGTCAAAAAAGAAAATACGCGGACGAAACAAAACAAATATTTTTTTCGGATAGAAATGAAATGAATTACAATTATTTTTGAAATGAATTGAAAAAAAATTAAGAGAAAAAAGAAAACAAAAGGAAAGAAATAATACGAAAAATATTTTATGAATTACTGAAAACAAAAAATATAAAATTTACCCAATTTTAAAAGGAAAAAAAAAATAAAAAATAGTTTAAAAAATATTTAAAAAAAGAAAAACAAAATAAAAATATTGAAATTATTGAAATAATTTTTATTAAAAAATCAAAAAAAATATCCACTGGTGTGAGAGTGTGTGTGCGTGTTTTTTCTCATACTTACAAAAAATCAAATCAAGTGTATATTTTTGGTGCGCGGCCATTTTTTTGTCGATTCTGTTCGCTGCCTCCTCAACAATCGTTCGTTCATCCGTCGTCGCCTACTCCACCTCATACTCCTCCGCCACGTCCCTGCATCTCTTCTTCGCCTTGGTTTTTTTCGTTATTTTCTAAGTGCGAGTTTTTTAGTTTGCCTGGCATTGTCGCGTTCTTCTTCTGCTGCCGATATTTCGTGTTGTTGTGCTGAATTCGTGTGTGTGTGAGTCGTATTGGACGAAAAGAAGAAGAAAAAATACGTACTTTTTTTGTACCCAAAGAAGGAGGCACAAAAAACACTGTGGAAGAATAATAATAACAACAAACACAACAACAACAAAAGTGGCAACTACAACGAAAAAAATTTTTTGCAAGTGACGAAGATTATTTTGTTTGCGGGATCATAAAAAAATAGTGCACAAAAAGAAAGAAAAAAAAAAGAAAAAAAAAAGAAAGGCAATAAAAAAAAAACGACCAGAAAAAGAGCGCAATTTAAAAATTTGTGAAACAACAAAATTTAGCAGAACGCAAAAAATTGTGCGTAAAATACAAAAAAAAAAGAAAATAAATTTTGAGATAAACGGTGCGTGAATAAAAAATGTTAAAATCCCCAAAATAATTCATGAATGTTTGAAGAAATAAAGAAACGACTGAAAAGCAAAAAAAATCAATAAAAAAAATCGACATTAAACACGAAAAGTTCAAGTACCTGCTGCTTGCCCCCACAACACAACAACAACAGCAACTACAATAACAACATAATCATCATCAACATCTTCTTCGTTGTAGTTGTTGTCGTCGTCATTAGAAACAACAACAACATCATCTTTGTCGTCGTCGTTGTTGTTCGTAATAATTTCAAAAAAAAAATTCATACTCCTCTCCGCTCTCCCTCACCACTACTTGAGTGGAGCAGCCAGCCCCATATTTTGTGCACTTAAATTTGAATCTCTTTTATGGGGAGAACAACAACAACAACGTAATTTATTTTGAGCCGACTTCAACTAATCGACAATCATCGCATTTATAACACGTGCTGCAGAACGGGGGAAGAAATCAATTTTGAACTCCCATCCACTCCCACATAGCAGAGAACAACAAAAAATAAGAAAAAGGTTTGTATAGAACTCAACATAATTTTTTATCCTTTTATTTATTTTATTCAGAAAAATTAAAATATGAATTGACAAAAAAATTGAAAAAAATAAACAAAAAATTTAAAAAAATTAAAAAAAAATCAAAATTATTACAATTAAAAAAATAGTAGTCGTAGTCCTTATGATACCTACATAATACATATGTGTGTACATATTTTCTCTCTCAGAAATCCATATGGTCCTCCAATGTTCCGCTGGGACCCTTGTTTTTGCTTATGATTTTTCAAATTCTCTCCAGGCAATATGGGTATCAATTTAAAGCTGTTAAAGTCCGGATTACAAAAATGTAATTAATTTGAGGAATAAGTCCATAATTCTAGTGATATATGGGTCTGCAAAGTTCGCTAAGTACTATCCCAAAAGAATATGGGTAAAAATATTAAAGGTCAAAGACAATTTTTATAGATCAAGTCTTTTTTAAAGGATATTATTTCGCCTAGACAGTTTTGTCATATATTCATAGTAGAGAATGCCTAAAATCAGCAGACGAAAGCCGTCCGCACACATACATTTTTGTAATAAGGAATTTAAAAATGGTTTGTTCTTAAAAAATATATTCCTGGTCTTATCGTTCTTAAAAAAATATTCTTGGTCCGATGGTCTGTCAAAAAAATATATCAAAAAATCCAAGCAAAAAAAATATTATTTATTTAAAAAAAAATCCAATTCACAAATCAGCAACAATTTGGTCTTTGGGCTATGCTTTATGCTCCACGTTTCCAAAAATTGTGCCTAAAATATATTCTTTAAATAAAAAAATCCACGTTTGTGGTGCAATGGAAATGTAATCTTTAATCTCAAATTCACCAGAATAGATTCTTTAAAAAAATTGACAATTATTGAGATATTGGTCCTTGAAGCGATATTCTTAAAAAAAAAGTATCAGTCGATGTTGCCGGCAGATATATACCCTCGGCCTATAGTTTACGGAGGTCTTCGTAATTACACAAGAAGTTTATTATTCGTTTTACATAAGGTATATGTTTTTATCAAACAAATTTCGCAGTTAATGATGATCACATCGGTTAAATTAATTTAAATTTACAAGTTTATAAAATATTGACCCTTTGTGGAAGAGGCACGAGAAGTAGTGGATCAATTGGTCCCATATTCGTACTAGATCTAGGTTCGGTTTGTAGGGGACATACCAGAAGGAGTGGACCAATGGTTTCTATCTTCGAACTTGATCTAGCCTTAGTAAAGATAGTAGGTTGTACAAAGTTAACATAATATTATAAAAAAGAAGATCAGCAAAATGTTGACCATTTTGTGGGGGAGGTACTAGAAGGAATGGATCGATATGTTCTATCTTCGAACATGATATAATTTTTGTTTGAAATATTACGATGTGCAAGTTTTGAATAAAATCAGATACTTCCTTCGAGAGTTATCGTGCGTGTAAATCGACTCCAAATTGTCTGAAACAGATTTGATCCAAAGAAACTTGGGGTCTGAACCAAATATTTCGATGAGACACATTTCCATTAGCCAATAGGCTGAGGGTATAAATATCTTTAATCTTACACTAATGTAATTGAGTTCTTGGAGTTCAATCCTCCGTCTATCGCAGAGGAAAGAGCTAGACAAACCAGAGTAGTTTTGGCTCAATTATGTTCAGAATGATCACTACATATTGAGTACAGATTGATGACAATGTTCAGAATGTCTGCCCACACTACACTGCATTTATTCATTTGTCCCGCCAAGTCTACTCAACTTGCTCCGGATGATCTGTGGATGCAACTAATAAAAGTAGCCGCATTTCTTAATTCGGAGATTTATCCAGAACCTGTATACGTTAATTAGTTTTGGTTGATCTCTAAGCAGACTGCTGGCTGCTGGATTAAAATGGTGTCAAGGCAAAATATGTAATAGGAGATTGTATAGTAAACCGAATTGTGTCTAATTTGATATTTAGGATTCTGATTGGGTGTCAAATCATCCTACCAAAAATAACCCATATTACGTGGTAGCCTCCCTTATAATCGTACACCATTATTGGGGATTTTTATCTAGGTTTTCAACCGTGTTGTTCCTAATTTTATATTTTATCGGACCAATATTAGGTCTACATTTAAACATAGCCTCCATATAGAGGGTCTTAGAGAGGGTCTTTTCACTCGGCCCTGCCGACCGTGGAGGCTACCGAGGAGGGGGCGGGTTAGTAGTGGGTTTACCGCCTGCAGACAGATTATTAGCCGGCAATTAGAAATTACACAATAAATATAAATTAGAATTAGATCATTACAATAAACTTAATTAAAAATTATTTCTCCCTTAAGAAATGATGAATCAATCATGCCACTTATTATTTAATAATAAAAAATTCTCTTAACATAAAACGTCTTCTTTCTACTGTGTGTTGGAAGATTAATGAACAATAAGCGAATTTTATAAGGTAAAAGTAATTCAGATCGGTTTCAATTTAGGCCACGCAAGACCAAACTTAAAATCTGAATTTTTATCAGAGTAACATTTATAAAATGAGCACCAAAGAATGCAACAATAGTCTAGGACTGGGCGGGCAACACTAACAAATAATCTTTTAATGACATAAGGGTCATCAAACCCTTTCGATCTGCTTTCAATAAAACTTAATAAAGACTTTGCTTTCATGATTTGACTTCTTTTTGAGTATCTTCCTACCAAAAAATTATCCGCTTCATGGCATAGTCCCCTTAGATTTCAACAATTTCTCCTTCAGAAATGCATGCTGTTAATTGCATTTTCGGATTATTGGAGGGTTAAAAACATCTTTTAAGCATATATTAAACATAGGTACCTTCTATTCTCGGTATTTGAAGAATTTAGCTACGAAATTTTCCATTCCGAATAATATGATGCTGTTAAGAAATTAGTCAATACTGTAGTTTTAATTTAGCTGCCTTGTACATAGCTGCAGTTTTGATTTAGCTGCCCAAAATACATCTCTTTGGTACCTTTTTCTCCAACTCCCTCTCATAAACAACCTATTAGCACACCTCATGGTAAAGGGTATAAAAAAAAGTTGAACCCGGCCGAGTGTATCTACTGTTAGAAGGATCCCTCCTGGGGGGATGTGTGTGTCCGTTGAATGGGCGGGTGGGAAGACGTTTCTAGCTAGCATCTACTGCCAATTCAGCTCACCTTTGGAGCTATATTAAGGTTATATGGATACGGTACTACTCCTCGAGAGTAGTTGTCTGCTAGACGCGAACGCAACCTTCTCGCTGTGGTTTTCCAAGATGACCAGGTCAACATCTGGTCATCGGAATCGCATCCGAAGAGAAGCCCTTAGTGAGCCCTCGGATCTGTATACCTTTGATGGTCCCTCCGGGGTGAGTAACATAGACGTGACGGGTGCAAATGGGGCAACAATGACAGCTTACTAGTTTAGTTGGAGTATTTGCGAAGACTGGGGTGTGAGTGACCATAACCTCATTGATACGCAGGGAACTGGTCGTTTCAGGGGTTGGAAGGAACGAGATGGGAACTGGGACCATTTTGCGTACTGTGTCAGGGAGTTGACTTTGTCACTAGTGGACTTTAGGGCACGGACCATAGATGACCAGGTCAGCTTGTTGAATGAGCAGCGTCAATGACGTACTCCTTGGTAGACGCCGTCAGGCTAAACCGAGTAAGGTCAAATGGTGGACCCGCGAGCTAACTACCATGCGGCGGCAAGTTAGGCGTCAGTTGGCATAACTCGAATCGACATCTCTCACCACTTTTTTTCCGCAATGAGTCTAGTATACGGAGAATTTGTGAACTTAATATTTTTATGTACAAAACCCCATATGTTATATAAATCGTTATATCCAACATTCCTTTTTTAAGTCCGTCTTAATTCTAAATTTCGAAAATCTTATATTCCAAATGAAGACTTGAAAACATTTTACAATCACTAAATAAATGACATGGGAAAGAAATATATATGCTGAATCTAGAATCCTACTTGTCGCTAAATGACCTTTACCAATTAAAATTGTCAAAACAATATCAAAAAAAAAAAAAAAAAACATCAAAAAGTTCATTATCCTAAACTCAACACACTAACAGTCGGCCCACCCCACCAAAAATTGACTTGTCACTCGATTTCACAATTTCAAGAAGTGTGAAATTCCAATGCTTCTCCTTCCTCTACCAACAATAATTACTACCAACCAAGCTACCGACCTAACTATACCTTCCTATCAACAAAAACACATTTTGCCAACATGTTTTATTCTGCGAACCGAAGAAAACAATAAAAACAACAAGCAGTGCAGCCAGCCAGCCATTCAACCAACCATCGGAATCAAACGAAAAAAGTATCGAATGATTTGTTTACAAACATTCCCACATTTTTTGCCATTTCTGCCGCTGTTGCCGCCGTGTTTTGTGCTCTTTGTTTTCATTTTCCAATTTGTATCATTTTTTTCTTTCTTTAATTTTTTTTTCGATTTGGTTTGGTTTGTTGTGACTAACACAACTGACTAGTTGGCTAGCCGACTAACTGCCTTACTGACTGGCTTTTCTTTCTATGGTAAACAGAGCAAACGTTTTATTCTTGTTGTTGTTTTTTTATTACTTTATTTATAGACAAAACAAAACTCCCGCTTTTAAAAGCAGACAAAAAAAAATTATTTATATCAGTTTTTTTGTTTTTGTTTTTCTCTATTATTTTTTATTTGATGGATCCCCCGCCAAAGTTTTTTATTTGACTTTTTTTGTTATCACTCTGAGTGTAGTTGTTGTTGCGTGCAGTCATTGTGTGTGTTGTTTTTTCTGGTGGCGTTGTGTGTTATTTACCTTTTCAACTTGATGAGTGAATTGGCTCTATGTGTGTGTGTGCATTTGTTGTTGTTTGTTTTTCACCTCTCATTTCAATTCAATAAATATTTTTTTTTATATTTATTGTTTTCTTTTCATTTTGTTGTTGTTGTTATTTCATCGCATTTCGCCTTTATTATGCTTCGTGTTTAGTCATCATCGTAGTTTAGTTTACTGTCCACCACCAATCGTTTATTTTTTATCGTTGTTTCTCTTGTTGTTGTTGCTGCTGCATTATATTCCTCACAAAAACAATTTTAATTCACATTTCAATTGAAATTTTTGTTGAGCGCGCCTCATTTACAATTTTAAGTATGTGTGTGTGTCCAAGTATGCCTATTAACGGGTTCGTGCCTCTTCGCATTTATGATATTGTTTTGTTGTTGTGTGTGGTTCTTCTTCATGCATGTTTTGTTAAAAATGCCCCGTTTTTTCTATAATTTCTCTTCTGCCAGAGAAGAGAACGATTTTTAATATTGAGATGAAATTACTGTTGTGCAGTGCCTATCGGTAATGCCAATTTGGCGTTTTTTCAATCATTAATGCAAAAAATCGCCAAAACTGAAAATAACTTTATTTGTTGTTAAAATAGCAGAATAGCATTTATTGAATTAGTTCAAGGTCAATAAAGGCAAACCAGAGTTACTATACTATTATTTCTGGCCTGTAACGAAAATATTAACCATGAAAAATGCTGTTGTTTTTTCCAAAATAATCTCCAGTATAATTCATTGTACACTTTTTCAAGAGGTCAAACCAACTCAAGGAGGGCCGTCGCTAGGTGACCAGTGTTTCCGAACAGATAGGCGATCATTTTTCATATCATCCGGAAATCAAACATGATACCAATAGTGGAACCACTTTTTGTTTCTACTCCGATTTATACACATCCAAAATATTTTTTTTTTTATTTTGAAAGTGTCAACGACATAAAGATCCTGTTAAGAGCTGATGCGTGTATTATCATGCTCCACAATGATTCGTATTCTCTTCGAATTTCTCTGAAGTATTCAAGCAGACAAATGTTGACCGTCCTAGGTTACTCAAGTCTTTCGAGAAATTATTTTTTAAAATTACTAAATATATTTATGAAATTTAAATTTGTAAAGTTTCACAAATTCTCAACATTAAAATGTTTCTTTTTTAAAGTCCTCGCTCCATTATTTCCGAATATTGCTTAACTTACTTTTAATCCCTGGCTTAAAAAAGCAATGTTTTTTTTTTTTTGCTTAAAAAATGTCTAGAAAATCTACGCGGGGTGTTAGTCGACATGAAAACAATATTTTTTAAAAAAATGCACGATTTTGTGGTCGCCTCGAAAAATATGTCTTTTTGTTCGACTTAAAAAATTAAAATCGACTCCCTTGTGGTCGTGAAAAAATATTTAAAAAACACGACTTTAAAGAATATTTTTAATACCAGTCGCTCAATATTCCAAGCCTGGACATTATTTAGCTATATTTTATCAATAGCTCCTCTTTCTTACCCTGGCATCTTTTCTGAACCTTGATTTTCGGTGGGTGAACATTGACGCCATAATATGCATTTTACATAGGACGGTCTTGGTTGATTTGACCTACTGAATATTGACCGAGGTCTATGTCCTTCCGGAATATATATATATATATATATATATATAAGCCATAGAATGCAAATTTTGTCATTTTCGCACAAAAGTCTAGGTCCATAAGACCCGCCAAATATTAACCGATCTTCATCAAAACACTCATGCTTATTCTACGGTCAGACACCTTTCGGGTCATATTTATGAGCGACCAGAAAAATTGTTGGTGAGAATAGCTTTCGAAAGTCTTTTCACTACATAATTTCACATTTGAAATGCTCTTTCTATATGTAATTGTTATTGAATCCTTTGCCATTTTCAGCCGATATGCATTATTTTATAGATTTTATGTTAATAATATTTAGTAACATCCTATTCCTTTAAAAAAAAATCATATCGTTTATTATCCTTTTAAATCAGAAGGACGTTTTTGGATCACACAACTCTCTTACCGAAAATATTGCTACCATTTCTTAACCTTCTTTAAGTGGTGATCCTTTTAGCATATTTTCGATTTAATCAACAATTAACATAATAAACAATTAAT
>NW_026877763.1:0-22842 GCF_032173495.1 Musca vetustissima | reverse complement strand
ATCCAAATATTTTTTGCCTAATACTAGCAACCTAGGTACACCTGAACTTCAAATGGGAAAATTCCTATCAATTGTCTTAGATTTTTTCTATTTACGTCATCAATCCAAACAAGCCATTCAAATCATAAAATAAAATCCAACACTTATCTTATAGCGTTGTCCTTCTTGAAATAAATTATCTTGTAACATTTTGAAAAAAATATTTCATCTAAATTAGGTTATGGTGTCGCCAGGTCTCGTATACTTTTTTGTTTACGGTAAACAATTTTTGCCATTGTTGCAAATAATTTAATAAAAAAAAAAACATAATAAGACTCGTGTGCAAATACTACCAATTATAACCTACTGTTTTGAACATTTCATCACTAATCACGCCCATTTTATAGCGGTGGTCTCCAATAAATCTCTCCTGATACAAATTACGATATTTGGCCGTGACAAATAAACAATAAAAATTGCAGCCAATTTGTTCAAATATTATAAACTAATTTAAATGTTATCTTTAAAGATAATTTAAAACACAATGTCTTTGTGCGATAAAAATAAGTTAACATTAATAGAATATGGCAATGCACAGTGGGTGAAATGGAATAGATTATTTTTTTTTTCATGGTTTCTAAAATAAATATTTCCCATAGAAATCCTAATTCAGCCAGGCTGAATTGAAGATTTCCTATAGAAATCCTAATTCAGCCAGGCTGAATTGAAGATTTCCTATAGAAATCCTAATTCAGCCAGGCTGAATTGAAGATTTCCTATAGAAATCCTAATTCAGCCAGGCTGAATTGAAGATTTCCTATAGAAATCCTAATTCAGCCAGGCTGAATTGAAGATTTCCTATAGAAATCCTAATTCAGCCAGGCTGAATTGAAGATTTCCTATAGAAATCCTAATTCAGCCAGGCTGAATTGAAGATTTCCTATAGAAATCCTAATTCAGCCAGGCTGAATTGAAGATTTCCTATAGAAATCCTAATTCAGCCAGGCTGAATTGAAGATTTCCTATAGAAATCCTAATTCAGCCAGGCTGAATTGAAGATTTCCTATAGAAATCCTAATTCAGCCAGGCTGAATTGAAGATTTCCTATAGAAATCCTAATTCAGCCAGGCTGAATTGAAGATTTCCTATAGAAATCCTAATTCAGCCAGGTTGAATTGAAGATTTCCTATAGAAATCCTAATTCAGCCAGGCTGAATTGAAGATTTCCTGTAGAAATCCTAATTCAGCCAGGTTGAATTGAAGATTTCCTATAGAAATCCTAATTCAGCCAGGCTGAATTGAAGATTTCCTATAGAAATCCTAATTCAGCCAGGCTGAATTGAAGATTTCCTATAGAAATCCTAATTCAGCCAGGCTGAATTGAAGATTTCCTATAGAAATCCTAATTCAGCCAGGCTGAATTGAAGATTTCCTATAGAAATCCTAATTCAGCCAGGCTGAATTGAAGATTTCCTATAGAAATCCTAATTCAGCCTGGCTGAATTGAAGATTTCCTATAGAAATCCTAATTCAGCCAGGCTGAATTGAAGATTTCCTATAGAAATCCTAATTCAGCCAGGCTGAATTGAAGATTTCCTATAGAAATCCTAATTCAGCCAGGCTGAATTGAAGATTTTCTATAGAAATCCTAATTCAGCCAGGCTGAATTGAAGATTTCCTATAGAAATCCTAATTCAGCCAGGCTGAATTGAAGATTTCCTATAGAAATCCTCATTCAGCCAGGCTGAATTGAAGATTTCCTATAGAAATCCTCATTCAGCCAGGCTGAATTGAAGATTTCCTATAGAAATCCTCATTCAGCCAGGCTGAATTGAAGATTTCCTATAGAAATCCTCATTCAGCCAGGCTGAATTGAAGATTTCGTATAGAAATCACAATTCAGCCATGACAAATTGATAATTGTCCCACTGTGCAGTTTTATTTTTAGTTAACAACAAAAGAAATGTTGAGTTAATAATCCCTAACAAAACAGTAAAGAAAAAAGTAAATAAAAAATCGGCATAAGCATCATATGGCGAATTCGGAATACCTTTCATCCGACACAGAACATGCTACTGCAGGAAATAGCGCCGTCTGTGATAACAACTACAGAAATATTTGAGAAGCATTTGTTTATTTGTTAGTAGTCTGTCTGATCAGAATTTTTTGCGTATTCTTATCTGAACTTGAAATACATTCCGTATTGGGTTAAGAATTTCGAGAATGACCAACGTCATGACCAAGTTCGTACAACGATCCCCCATGGGAGGAAGAAGCGTGCGCGATAATTAACCCGATTCTCTTGGCGTAACTAAAGCGAAAGATAACCGCAAATGGATCATAAAGTTTTGACGATATCCGGCGACAATTTACAGCCCAGCCATTTTATTAGAGACGGTTTGAGATTTTGTTAAGAAAACCCGCTGCATCAGATTGCGATCATTGTGAAATTAGAATTTGACGGAGATGTGAACCATTTGTCGGAATATTTAAAATTCGCTGAAATACGGTGAAATTCTAATAGAAGTTTATTTTGTCGCGTCAAGAGAACGTGCGGGAGAAAAAGTTAGAACCACAATGGATTTTGATCGGGTCCTTGAAAAATGTGGCAATTTTGGTCCATACCAATGGGTGGTCCTGTTGCTGTTTGGTTATACGAATGTCTTGTCTTCGATGCATTATTTCTCACAGACATTGATAAGTTTCACCCCGGAACATTGGTGTTATCATCCTGAATTAGGGAATAAGACATTTGACGAAATCCATAATATTTATGAGGATGTTTCGAGTCCTCACTGCACATTATTGGAAAGTGTGGATGCTAATGGTACTGCAGTGGCCGCACAGGGTTTATTGTGTCGCCAGTGGATTTTCAAGGATGAAGTTGGATATGAGAGCATAACAATGGAGGTGAGTTACAAAAGATGAGGACTCAATGGAATCTTCAAAAAATCCAGTGAATTATCGGGAAAATTCGGCCTGGCTGAATTAGGATTTCTTTAGGAAATCTTCAATTCTGCCTGGCTGAATTAGGATTTCTATAGGAAATCTTCAATTCAGCCTGGCTGAATTAGGATTTCTAGAGGAAATCTTCAATTCAGGCTGGCTGAATTAGGATTTCTATAGGAAATCTTCACTTCAGGCTGGCTGAATTAGGATTTCTATAGGAAATTTTCAATTCTGCCTGGCTGAATTAGGATTTCTAGAGGAAATCTTCAATTCTGCCTGGCTGAATTAGGATTTCTATAGGAAATCTTCAATTCTGCCTGGCTGAATTAGGAATTCTATAGGAAATCTTCAATTCTGCCTGGCTGAATTAGGATTTCTATAGGAAATCTTCTATTCAGCCTGGCTGAATTAGGATTTCTTTAGGAAATCTTCAATTCTGCCAGGCTGAATTAGGATTTCTAAAGGAAATCTTCAATTCTGCCTGGCTGAATTAGGATTTCTATAGGAAATCTTCAATTCTGCCTTGCTGAATTAGGAATTCTATAGGAAATCTTTAATTCAGCCTGGCTGAATTAGGATTTCTATAGGAAATCTTCTATTCAGCCTGGCTGAATTAGGATTTCTTTAGGAAATCTTCAATTCTGCCGGGCTGAATTAGGATTTCTAGAGGAAATCTTCAATTCAGGCTGGCTGAATTAGGATTTCGATAGGAAATCTTCAATTCAGCCTGGCTGAGTTAGGATTTCTATAGAAAATCTTCAATTCAGCCTTTCTGAATTAGGATATCTATAGGAAATCTTTAATACAGCCTGACAGAATTAAGATTTCTATAGGAAATTTTCAATTCAGCCTGGATTCGGATTTATATAGGAAATCCTCAATTCAGCCTGACTAAATTATTATTTATATAGGAAATCCTCAATTCAGCATTTCTAAAGGAAATCTTCATTTCAGCTTGCGTCATTAAATTCAGTTTCATTTCTGAAATCCACATACAACAAACTGTCATTTTAAAATTATTTTCTCAAACATTAAATGATTTTTGTTTTGCCTTAAAGTATGCTACAGTTTTAAAACTCAATATTGATGATGCCTCCTTTATGGTTCTCTTCAAAGCTAGGGTGGGTTTGTGACCAGGCTTTTAATAATGCCGTTGGACAATCATTCTACTACATTGGCGCTGTTGTCGGTACCATAACTTTTGGCTTTCTAGCAGATAAAATTGGTCGTCTGCCAGCTATAATTCTGAGTACTTTATCTGGTGGCATTGGTGATTTTCTGACGTCGTTTGTGCACACCGTACCCATGTTTTCGTTGTGTCGTTTTATATCCGGTTTATCGACAGATACATTTTATGTTCTCATGTATATATTGGGTAAGTCATAAATAATATTTTCTTATTAGTCTGAATCTTGTGTAACCAAATCTGTAATTTACTTATTAGCTTTCGAATACCTGAATCCAAAGAAACGTACCTTTGGCCTGAATATTATTCCAGCTGTCTTCTATTGTGCTGGCCTAATGTTCTCACCCTGGTGTGCAATGTGGGTGCATACATGGCGTAAATATCTGCTGGTAGCATCGACCCCTGTACTTCTGGTATTTATCTATCCCCTGTTCACCTGTGAAAGCGCCAATTGGTTATTGACCCGCCAAAAATATGATAGTGCTGTGAAATGCCTCAAACGAGTAGCAAAATTTAATGGTCGTGAGGTTGAGGATAGCGTTTTCGAAGAGTTTATCGAATACTATAAGCAAAAAATTAAGCTAGAGGAAGAGAAACTGACCAACAACGACACCTTTTGGGGAATGTTCAAAACACCGCGGCTAAGGAAATTCACAATTATTTTGTTAATAAAGAGGTATGTCACTTACTCAAGGGTCTGCAGCTTCTAGAGCTTCAACTTTCGCCAATTCAGCCATGCTGAATTATGATTTCAATAAGAAATCTTCAATTCAGCCTGGCTCTATAGGAAATCTTCAATTCAGCCTGGCTGAATTATGATTTCTATAGGAAATCTTCAATTCAGCCTGGCTGAATTATGATTTCTATAGGAAATCTTCAATTCAGCCTGGCTGAATTATGATTTCTATAGGAAATCTTCAATTCAGCCTGGCTGAATTAGGATTTCTATAGGAAATCTTCAATTCGGCCTGGCTGAATTAGGATTTCTATAGGAAATCTTCAATTCAGCCTGGCTGAATTAGGATTTCTATAGGAAATCTTCAATTCAGCCTGGCTGAATTAGGATTTCTATAGGAAATCTTCAATTCAGCCTGGCTGAATTAGGATTTCTATAGGAAATCTTCAATTCAGCCTGGCTGAATTATGATTTCTATAGGAAATCTTCAATTCAGCCTGGCTGAATTATGATTTCTATATGAAATCTTCAATTCAGCCTGGCTGAATTATGATTTCTATAGGAAATCTTTAATTCAGCCTGGCTGAATTATGATTTCTATAGGAAATCTTCAATTCAGCCTGGCTGAATTATGATTTCTATAGGAAATCTTCAATTCAGCCTGGCTGAATTATGATTTCTATAGGAAATCTTCAATTCAGCCTGGCTGAATTATGATTTCTATAGGAAATCTTCAATTCAGCCTGGCTGAATTATGATTTCTATAGGAAATCTTCAATTCAGCCTGGCTGAATTATGATTTCTATAGGAAATCTTCAATTCAGCCTGGCTGAATTATGATTTCTATAGGAAATCTTCAATTCAGCCCCATTAGCATTATCGCTCGTACTTAAAATTTTAAATCCCGAAAATAATTCATTATTCATTTTTCTTCTCCCCTTTCAGCGTCATCATTACCATGTCATTTGATATTATCTCCCGTAACATGGAAGGTTTGGGTTCGGAACCTTTGCACCTCTTCTCGTATACGTCAGTATGTTATATCCCAGCTGGTCTGACCATCATAGCTTTTCAAAATGTCATCGGCCGTAAGGGTATGGCCAGTATATCGTTGCTATTGGGTGGTATTATAACAGCAATTACTGGTTTCTTGGTGGCCTATATGGATCCGAAAGCTAATGCCACATTGTTGGCAATTATGGTTGGATTGGGACGTTATGGTGCCGTGGTGGCTTATGATGCTGAGGCACAATATTGCACAGAGATAATACCGACAAGTGTTCGTGGACGTGGTGTGGCTAATATCCACGTAATTGGTTATGCTTGCAGTTTCCTTAATGCTTATGTTCTGTATTTGGCCAATTATTATCGTCCTCTGCCATCGATTTTCATTAGTATTATTATGTTGGCCGGGTCGATATTGTGCCTCTTTTTACCGGAAACATTGAATAAGTAAGAATTTGAAGAATTACTAATTCGGATTTGATTTTTTTTATTAATTTTGTATTTTTTTCAGAAAACTGCCAGACACTCTCAGTGATGGTGAGGTCTTTGGCATCGGTGAAAAATGGTATTTCTTCCCATGCTGTGGCAGTAGAGGCCAGGGCAAGGAAGACACTGACGACAATCAAAATACTCAACGGAAATTAAGTACAAGCTCTTAGAAATGTGTTTGGTTTTTTTAATTGTAAATATAGTGTAGGGAAATTATTAATAAATAATAAAATGGAAATAGTTTAATTAAATTATAAATAAGGTGTATTTTTTCTAAAGAGGAAAATGGAATGGAAAATTAAAGACTATTGAAAACCGAATATGTGATACCCTTCACCACCTATGAAAACTTATGATAAATTTAATTTCATTCGTGCAGATTTAGAGTCGTCTGCGTAGCATGGGACAAATTAATGGAAAACGATTTATAGCAAAATTGATCCACGCACCATACACCCGTTCAAATACATACGGAAGCTATGGCTGCATCTGCACCAATTTCAACAAAACGAAATAACGTCATTCAAATCTCAATTTGATACGTTGTGCAAAATTTCGTGTTAATGGGACAAACATTAGGAGTTTCGTATGTAAAATCGGACGAATGTATATGTGAGAGCTATATCGAAATCTGAACCGATTTTTCAGAAACTTACAACACACTATTCTAGACTCAATTCAGTACTTTATGCCAAATTTCGTGCATATCGGAGGATATATAGGGACTTTGGTGCACCATTTACGTAAAATCGGAAGAAAATATATATGGGAGCTATATCTAAATCTGAACCGATTTTCACGAAACTTAACACACATTACTCTAGACTTCATTCAGTACGCTATGCCAAATTTCGTGCAAATCGAAAGTTATAAAGGGACTTTTGTGCACCATTAACATGTGCCAAATTTCGTGTATATCGGAGGATATATAGGGACGTTGGTGCACCATGTACATTAAATCGGACGAAAATATATATGGGAGCTATATCTAAATCTGAAACGATTTTTACGAAATTTAACACACATTGTTATACACTTTCTTTAGTACGATCTGCCAAATTTCGTGCAAATCGAAAGATATATAGGGACGTTGGTGCACCATGTACATAAAATCGGACAAAAATATATATGGGAGCTATATCTAAATCTGAACCGATTTTTACGAAATTTAACACACATTGTTATAGACTTTCTTTAGTACGATATGCCAAATTTCGTGCAAATCGAAAGATATATAGGGACTTTGGTGCACCATGTACATTAAATCGGACGAAAATATATATGGGAGCTATATCTAAATCTGAACCGATTTTAACGAAACTTAGAACACGTCATTCTAGACTTAATTGCCAAATCGACATAATGCCAAAATTCGTGCAAATCTAATGATTTTCAGGGACTTTGGTGCACCATTTACCTAAAATCGGACGAAACTATATATGGGAGCTATATCTAAATCTAAACAAATTTTCTCCAATTTCAATAGGGTCCTTGGGCCAAACCAATGGGCTGTGCCAAATTTCTTCCAATTCGGATAATAAATGCGACCTGTACTTTGCTCACAAAAATACATGGACAGACGGACATGCATAAATCGACTCAGAATGTGATTCTATGCATATTCTCAAAAGGAACCATGGGTCTATCTCGATTCCTTTTGCCTGTTACAAACATATGCATAAAGACATAATACCCTGTGCCAGAGTGTGGCGAAGGGTATAAAAAGAAAATTACGCGGGAGACTTCAAAAAATATTCTTTTAAAAATCCATGCCTCAAGTAGACTTCAAAAAATATTCATTCACGCCTCAGGTAGACTTCGAAAAATATTCCATCCACGCCTCAAGTAGACCTCAAAATATATTCCATCCACGCCTCAAGTAGACTTCAAAAAATATTCTTTGAAAAATCCACGCCGCAAGGAGACTTCAAAAAATATATTTTTGAAAAATCCGCGCCTCAAGGAGTCTTAAAAAAATCCACGCCTACGGAAGACTTTAAAAACTATTCTTTAAAAAATCCTCGCCTTATTGTAGAGAGCCTCGAAAAAATATTTTTTAAAAAATCCTCGCCTTATTGTAGAGAGCCTCGAAAAAATATTTTTTAAAAAATCCTCGCCTTATTGTAGAGAGCCTCGAAAAAATATTTTTTAAAAAATCCTCGCCTTATTGTAGAGAGCCTCGAAAAAATATTTTTTAAAAAATCCTCGCCTTATTGTAGAGAGCCTCGAAAAAATATTTTTTAAAAAATCCTCGCCTTATTGTAGAGAGCCTCGAAAAAATATTTTTTAAAAAATCCTCGCCTTATTGTAGAGAGCCTCGAATAAATATTCTTTAAAAAATCCTCGCCTTATTGTAGAGAGCCTCGAAAAAATATTTTTTAAAAAATCCTCGCCTTATTGTAGAGAGCCTCGAATAAATATTCTTTAAAAAATCCACGCCTTTGATGATAGCCTTGCAAAAATATTCTTTAAAAAATCCACGCCTTTGATGATAGCCTTGCAAAAATATTCTTTAAAAAATCCACGCCTTTGATGATAGCCTTGAAAAAATATTCTTTAAAAAATCCTCGCCTTATTGTAGAGAGCCTCGAAAAAATATTCTTTAAAAAATCCACGCCTTATTGTAGCCTTGAAAAAATATTCTTTAAAAAATCCACGCCTTATTGTAGCCTTGAAAAAATATTCTTTAAAAAATCCACGCCTTATTGTAGCCTTGAAACAATATTCTTTAAAAAATCCACGCCTTATTGTAACCTTGAAAAAATATTCTTTAAAAAATCCACGCCTTATTGTAGCCTTGAAAAAATATTCTTTAAAAAATCCACGCCTTATTGTAGCCTTGAAAAAATATTCTTTAAAAAATCCACGCCTTATTGTAGCCTTGAAAAAATATTCTTTAAAAAATCCACGCCTTATTGTAGCCTTGAAAAAATATTCTTTAAAAAATCCACGCCTTATTGTAGCCTTGAAAAAATATTCTTTAAAAAATCCACGCCTTATTGTAGCCTTGAAAAAATATTCTTTAAAAAATCCACGCCTTATTGTAGCCTTGAAAAAATATTCGTTTAAAAAATCCACGCCTTATTGTAGCCTTGAAAAAATATTCGTTTAAAAAATCCACGCCTTATTGTAGCCTTGAAAAAATATTCGTTTAAAAAATCCAAGCCTTATTGTAGCCTTGAAAAAATATTCGTTCAAAAAATCCACGCCTTATTGTAGCCTTGAAAAAATATTCGTTTAAAAAATCCACGCCTTATTGTAGCCTTGAAAAAATATTCGTTTAAAAAATCCACGCCTTATTGTAGCCTTGAAAAAATATTCGTTTAAAAAATCCAAGCCTTATTGTAGCCTTGAAAAAATATTCGTTCAAAAAATCCACGCCTTATTGTAGCCTTGAAAAAATATTCGTTTAAAAAATCCACGCCTTATTGTAGCCTTGAAAAAATATTCGTTTAAAAAATCCACGCCTTATTGTAGCCTTGAAAAAATATTCTTTAAAAAATCCACGCCTTATTGTAGCCTTGAAAAAATATTCTTTAAAAAATCCACGCCTTATTGTAGCCTTGAAAAAATATTCTTTAAAAAATCCACGCCTTATTGTAGCCTTGAAAAAATATTCGTTTAAAAAATCCACGCCTTATTGTAGCCTTGAAAAAATATTCGTTTAAAAAATCCAAGCCTTATTGTAGCCTTGAAAAAATATTCGTTCAAAAAATCCACGCCTTATTGTAGAGAGCCTTGAAAAAATATTCTTTAAAAAATCCACGCCTTATTGTAGAGAGCCTTGAAAAAATATTCTTTAAAAAATCCACGCCTTATTGTAGAGAGCCTTGAAAAAATATTCTTTAAAAAAATCCACGCCTTATTGTAGAGAGCCTCGAAAAAATATTCCTTAAAAAAATCCTCGCCTAATTGTAGAGAGCCTTGAAAAAATATTCTTTAAAAAATCCACGCCTTATTGTAGAGAGTCTTGAAAAAATATTCTTCAAAAAATCCACGCCTTATTGTAGCCTTGAAAAAATATTCTTTAAAAAATCCACGCCTTATTGTAGCCTTGAAAAAATATTCTTTAAAAAATCCACGCCTTTTTGTAGCCTTGAAAAAATATTCTTTAAAAAATCCACGCCTCAAGTAGACTTCAAAAAATATTCTTTGAAAAATCCACGCCTCAAGTTGACTTCAAAAAATATTCTTTGAAAAATCCACGTCTAAGGGAGACTTAAAAAATATCCTTTGAAAAATCCACGCCTCAAGTAGACTTCAAAAAATAATCTTTGAAAAATCCACGCCTCAAGTAGACTTCAAAAAGTATTCTTTGAAAAATCCACGCCTCAAGTAGACTTCAAAAAATATTCTTTGAAAAATCCACGCCTCAAGTAGACTTCAAAAAATATTCTTTGAAAAATCCACGCCTCATGTAGACTTCAAAAAATATTCTTTGAAAAATCCACGCCTCAAGTAGACTTCAAAAAATATTCTTTTAAAAATCCACTCCTCAAGTAGACTTCAAAAAATATTCTTTTAAAAATCCACGCCTTAAGTAGACTTCAAAAAATATTCTTTGAAAAATCCACGCCTAAGGGAGACTTAAAAAAATATTCTTTAAAAAATCCACGCCTAAGGGAGACTTCAAAAAATATTCTTTAAAAAATCCACGCCTAAGGGAGACTTCAAAAAATATTCTTTAAAAAATCCACGCCTAAGGGAGACTTCAAAAAATATTCTTTAAAAAATCCACGCCTAAGGGAGACTTCAAAAAATATTCTTAAAAAAATCCACGCCTTATTGTAGCCTTGAAAAAATATTCTTTAAAAAATCCACGCCTTATTGTAGCCTTGAAAAAATATTCTTTAAAAAATCCACACCTTTGAGAGAGCCTTGGAAAAATATTCTTTAAAAAAATCCATGCCTAATGGAGCATTGGAAAAATATCCTTCAAAAAATCCACGCCTTACAGAGCCTCGGAAAAATATTTTCTATTTTTCTAAAGATTGAAAAATATCTTCAATGAAAACAATATTTTTTTATATAATTATAATTTGTATATTTATTTTAAATAATAATATTTCTAAAAAAAATATATAATAATTATTTTAAAACAAAAGACAAGCAGGAAAAGAAAATACTTAAATATTCTTAGACATTCATCTAAAGTCTATATAAGATTTTTTTAAAGTAATAAAAAAATATTTTTGAATCATATTTACACTTAATCAAAAAAAAAATAACAACAAAAATATTTTGAAAAATTAGGTACAAAATATAATATAAATACTTACAACAGTGAAACGGGGATATAATAAAATCGATGGGTATAATATTTTTCAATTTTTTAGAATAAACATTTTCTATTTGTAAGTATATAACTTATATTTCATATTTATATAGTTATTCATTATATCCATGTTCCACTGTAGAATTAGCAACAAAATAATTTCCGAAAATTTAAATTTGTTTTTTTATGTTTTTAGTTGCCATTTTGAGTGTTATAAGTCCCTAAACAAGGTTTAGACCTAAGTCTTTAAAAAAATATTAATTATTTTTTTATTATTTATATAAATTATATATTATGCTATACTATATGTATGTATGTTTGTGTGTTTTTGTGTTTAATTGGAATTCTAAGACTAATATTAAGTAGAAAAAATTGTGTGTGTGTTTTTTTTAATAATTTTAAATTTTAAGTAATTGTTTCCGAATATTTATAGTAAAGGCATACTTTTTTTTCATAGTCCTTAACCCTAACAGGAGACTAATACTAATTTGAATATTTTCATTACTTTTAGTTATAAAAAATACTTATTTGCAAAAAATCTTATAAAAATTTAGACGAGTGAGAAATGATTTAGACGAAAATGGAAGTTGGATTTTTTAATGGGGATTGGTGGTGATATCTTAAATTTCTATCTCTATGTACAGCTGTTGCTATTGTCGTCAATTAAATCTTGGCGCAGAGGATGGACATTACCATTACCATGTTCCAGGCCGGCTGTAAGGGACTCCTTACGTTTACTATAGGGTTCCATTTCGGACTCAGAATCTTCTTCCGTTTTGTTTTTCGATAAGCAAGGGAAATCGAACATGCTTTCGCCTTTGCCGAATTCCTCACCTTCCTCCAGGGTTTTGGGGAGGGTCCTATAGAACAAAAAAAAAAATAAAGAATAATTAATAAAATTTCAATTTCAAAATCGCCGATTAAAAAACTTACTTATTCAACGTCTCTGGCAACATGAGGCACACCAGTGATCCGGAAAAGAACAACACACCCAAAATCATCGATGGTGCCGCCTTAAAGAATGTACCCAACCATAAAATGTAAGGTGCCAAAAAGGAGGCCGCAAAACCGGCCACATGTACCGCAGCCACACCCTGACCTCGAACACATGTTGGTATCAACTCTGTGGCATATTGTGAACCCGATTCATAGGAGATGGCCACACCAAAACGTGCAGCTATTGTCAGACATGCCAATAATATGGCATTATGATTTTGTTTTTGATACGCTATAGCTATACCAGCAGCTACAGTAAAGAAACCACCTACAAGTAAGGAACCGGATGCCATACCCTTACGGCCAATACGATCTTGTAGCAGAACCAACATTAAACTGGAGGGTAGCACCACTAAAGCACTTAGGGAGAACATGATGAAGGGTGATATGCCCATACCCTCAACGTTGCGGGAGACAACATCATAGCACAGCGTGATGACCATTCTGGAAGGGGAGAAGAGAAAAATTATTTAAAAGTTAGGAAATAAATCTTCTGCAATTTAGAATCGAATTTTTTCTATTGAAAAAAAGTCCTCAGAAGCTGTGGACCAAATTTTTTTCTATAGAAAAAAAGTCCTCAGAAGCTGAGGACCAAATTTGTGTCTATATAAAAAAGTCTCTCAGAAGCTGAGGACCAAATTTTTTTCTATAGGAAAAAAGTCTTCAGTAGCAGAGGACCACATTTTTTTCTATAGAAAAAAAGTCCTCAGAAGCTGAGGACCAAATTTTTTTTCTATAGAAAAAAAGTCCTCAGAAGCTGAGGACCAAATTTTTTTCTATAGAAAAAAAGTCCTCAGAAGCTGAGGACCAAATTTTTTTCTGTAGAAAAAAAGTCCTCAGAAGCTGAGGACCAAATTTTTTTCTATAGAAAAAAAGTCCTCAGAAGCTGAGGACCATATTTTTTTCTATAGAAAAAAGTCCTCAGAAGCTGAGGACCAAATTTTTTCTATAGAAAAAAGTCCTCAGAAGCTGAGGACCAAATTTTTTTCTATAGAAAAAAGTCCTCAGAAGCTGAGGACCAAATTTTTTTCTATAGGAAAAAAGTCTTCAGTAGCAGAGGACAAAATTTTTTTCTATAGAAAAAAAGTTCTCAGAAGCTGAGGACCAAATTTTTTTCTTTAGAAAAGAAGTCCTCATAAGCTGAGGTCCGAATTTTTTCTATAGAAAAGAAATCCTAATAAGCTGAGGACCAAATGTTTTTCTATAGAAAAAAAGCCTCAGAAGCTGAGGACCAAATTTTTTTCTATAGAAAAAAAGTCCTCAGAAGCTGAGGACCAAATTTTTTTCTATAGAAAAAAAGTCCTCAGACGCTGAGGACCAAATTTTTTTCTATAGAAAAAAAGTCCTCAGAAGCTGAGGACCAAATTTTTTTCTATAGAAAAAAAGTCCTCAGAAGCTGAGGACCAAATTTTTTTCTATAGAAAAAAAGTCCTCAGAAGCTGAGGACCAACCTTTTTTTCTATAGAAAAAAAGTCCTAAGAAGATGAGGACCAAATTTTTTTCTATAGAAAAAAAGTCCTCAGAAGCTGAGGACCAAATTTTTTTCTATAGAAAAAAAGTCCTCAGAAGCTGAGGACCAAATTTTTTTCTATAGAAAAAAAGTCCTCAGAAGCTGAGGACCAAATTTTTTTCTATAGAAAAAAAGTCCTCAGAAGCTGAGGACCAAATTTTTTTCTATAGAAAAAAAGTCCTCAGAAGCTGAGGACCAAATTTTTTTCTATAGAAAAAAAGTCCTCAGAAGCTGAGGACCAAATTTTTTTCTATAGAAAAAAAGTCCTCAGAAGCTGAGGACCAAATTTTTTTCTATAGAAAAAAAGTCCTCAGAAGCTGAGGACCAAATTTTTTTCTATAGAAAAAAAGTCCTCAGAAGCTGAGGACAATTTTTTTTTCTATAGAAAAAACGGCCTCTGTATCATAGCATTTTTTTCTATAGAAAAAAGCGGTCCTTAGCCTTTCAGAATTTTTTTCTTGGTCCAAAGCCTTTGACAATTTTTTTTATAGAAAAAAATTGTTCTGAGCTTCGGTGCACTTTTTCCTATAGGAAAAAAATCTGTTCTCTGATTTTTTTACTTACGATTTAAAGAACAGGATCAACGTATGCTTCCTCATCCTCGGCGTGCGGAACATATCAATCAAATTTGAATGTTTCTGATCATCACCACCCTGTTTCTGATGCTGTTTTTCACAGTATTTACGGAATTCTTCAAATTCGGTAACACTAACTTTACGACCATTAAAGCGGGCAACACGTTTCAGTCTTTTGATGGCACCATCAACATCATTGCGGGTCACCAGCCATTGGGCACTTTCCTGAACTATAAAATAATAGAAGGCAATCGATAGGATGGGTATAGAAGTACTGGCCAAGTAGTATTGCCAATGACCGGCCAAGACAGCCAACCAGGGTGTGAATACCAAGCCCAGGGTATAGAAAATTCCCACGGCTATGTTAAGGCCAAATGTGCGCATCGATGGGCGTAGGTATTCTAAAACTGTAAAGGGGAAGAAATTTAAAAATCAATTTCGTTTCCCGAAATAAAATTTTATTGGACTTACCTATAATATACATGAGATAGAAGTTGGTATCAGCCGCAAGGCCAGAGATAAATCGGCACAGGGTAAATGTGGTAACACTGGTGGTGAATATGGTGGAGAAGTCCCCAATAAACCCGGAGAGATTGGACAAAATCAAGGCTGGCAGGCGACCAATTTTATCCGACAACAAACCATAGAACAAGGTGCCCACCACGGACCCTATGAAGAACAAAGATTGGCCAATGCGGGCCTTGTACGAGGACTCACAGACCCAGTTTAACTAAAAGACAGAAAGAGAGGAAGAAAAAAATAATAAAAAATCTAAAATTTCAAATTTCCAAAACTCACCTCTGTATTCATACTTCGATATCCGAAATCATATTTATATATCCATCGATCACATCGCTCCGTGCTCGCCGTGGCATTCATACCATCAATATCAGCCAACTTCGTGCATGAGGGATTGGGGAATTTGGAATAAATCGCCGCTATCTCGTCGTAGGTTTTATTCTCCAATTTCTCATGATAGCACCAATGGTCCGGTACAAAACTTATCACAGTCTGGGTAAAATAATGCATTGATACAATGACATTGACGACTCCAAAAAGAGTCAGGATAAGGAGCTGATAGCGATTGAAATCGCCACATTTAGCCAAGATTTGATCGAAATCCATGGTGATGGGAGGATGTGTGTGTGGAATTTATCTGATGGCGATGGATGGAGTCAAGACACTTTGTAGAGGTTTTTTTGTAGAAATTTAGCCAGTTTTTTGTAGTTGTCTGGTAATTGTTTTAAGGTTGTCGAGGAGCTATTGAATTTTGGATCCAATGGGATTTATCACAATTTGTTATTTATGTAGAACTTGTAATCAGTTCATGTGGTCATCAAACGATTTCCCTAATTGAAGCCATTGTTGTTTTTGGATATTTGGTGCTTAGATTCTGGAAAGAAAATACAAATGAAATTTTAATTAACTGAATTTTTAAATTAAAAAAAAAAATGTCAAAAAGAAAATCCCCGGAAGGACCAAATTTATTCTATAGAAGAAATTCTGAAAAATAAAATATTTCTGTATAGGAAAATTATTTAGGGTCTAAATATGAAATTTTTTCTATACAAAAAATTCAGATGCGAAGGATAAAAAACTGAAATTCCTCAGAAGGGCTCTGAGGCAAATTTTTTCAATAAAAAATAATCCCGAGATATTAAGGTCGAAATAAACTGTGAAATCCAATTATTCCTATAGAATGAGTATCCTCAAAAGGCGAGGATCGCAATTTTTCAAAAAAAAAACCTCTTAAGCTGAGGATCAATTTTTTCTATAGAATTTTTTTTAGACTTTTTTCTGTCTGTCCATGTTCGTGGTGTCCACATCGTGTGCTTCACTCGTCCTGTGGATGTAGTGTAGGCTGTCCGTGAGGGCAGTTTTGTTCATTGTTTGTGTTGTGATGTCCGACGCCGCGGTCCGTTGGGGCCCTTGGTGCAGTCCGTGAGGACAGCATGTTAATTGTTTGTGTTTTGTGTATTTGTCACTGCTTGTGGCCAGGTTTTTCCTTGCCACCTGCGGTTATCGTGCATATTTTGTTTTGGGATATCAGCACGGACGTGCGTCAAACTGGAAGAGGCTTCGTTCTCGAGCCTGAGCGGAGGTTTTCCGTACCGCGGGTGTCAGGTGCCCCTGGATCTGTAGATCCAGCCTGACAGTTGGTGTGGCCCCCTGGGGAGCATCGCGGGGGTTGTGGTTTCGACCCTCACCAAGGGGGAGAGTGTGCCTTCTGCATGCTCTCCAATTGGTACAGTACTTCGGTGCTGGAGCGTTGGTGGGCGCTTTTCCGCCTGTGGCTCAGCCACTGTGAGGTAGGCCTATTGGCAGGAACTCACATAAAACTCTTCAAGATACTGTCCATGTTAATTTGTAAAAAAATACAGGTCGCATTTTTGATTCGAATTGGATGAAATTTGGCACAGCTCATTTATTTGGCCCAAGGTAAAAATTTATTTGAAATTGGTAAAAATCGGTTCAGATTTAGATATAGCTCCCATATCTATTTTCATCCGATTTAAGGCAAATGGTGCACCAAAGTACCTATATATCTTTCGATGTGCACGAAATTTGGCATAGCGTAATGAATTGAGTCTAGACTGATGAGTAGTATTTCGAGAAAATCGGTTCAGATTTAGATATACCTCCCATATATATTTTCGTCCGATTTAAGGTAAATAGTGCACCAAAGTCCCTATATGGCAAAGCGTACTGAATTGAAACTATGTCCGATTTTACTTAAATGGTGCACAAAACTACTAATGTTTGTCCGATTAACATGAAATGTTGCACAACGAATCAAATTGAGACACGAATAACGTTATTGCGTTTTGTTGAAATTGGCCCAAATGCAGTCATAGCTTCCATATGTATTTCGAACGGGTGTCTGATTGAAATTAAATTTTTAACAGTGCGGCGTACCGAATAGCGTGTATCCATTTTGCTATAAATCGTTTTCCATAAATTTGTCCCATGGTACGACTCTAAATCTGTCCAAATGAAATTAAATTCATCATAGGTTGCAGCACACATGAGTAATTTCCTTCGAGGGAACATTGACTTGCAATTGTAAGGATACATATGTAGAATATACCCAAAGTGGTATCATATAATCGGCCCAGTCCGACTTTACTATTTTCCTTATTTGTTTTCTATATTGGTTTGAAACTTCATGTTTCTTTGGACCAAATCCATTACATACAATTTGGAGTCGTCCGCCCGTCTGTCCGGCTGGTGCACACGATGACTCTCGAGGGTAGTAACCGATCTCATCCAAACTTTTCACTTCGTAATATTTCCTCCAAACTTAAACGTTCCCAAAATACGAAATATTTTACCGTGTGGTTATATGGGGGCTATATATATCTTCTAATACCCTCTACTAAGTGATTTCATCAGATAAACGGGCATGGCTATATCAACATAGAATTTAATTATGATCGAATATTTCGAGTTGTCACAAATGTAATATACACTCCACCTTATAATGACGGATATACAAATAAAAAAAATATCGTTATGAGTAAATTGGAGACATCTCTATTATTTTGTATGTTTGGCGTGATCGAAATATCCACCCATATAAAAAACTAGCAAAGTACCCGCTACTTCGTATGCGGAAAGGGAATTAAAAAATATTTCATATGGAAATGGTGAATACCGTATAATTAGTTGTACTATAGTTCTGAATTCCACCTCTATTCCTACATTTAATATCAAGTTTATTACCATTAATTACTCTTCATACACATAAGCACTATTTTCCGAAATCCACACTTTAGCAAAAACGTACAGGTTCCACATGTAATTCCATTTAGAACTTTTCGAACACCGTCACCTCCACTAAATTTGGTACCAAAAACCCTTTGGTCCTTCTTTCTAACTCTCTGTCAATGACCAACATTCTAAATTTTAGGTTTCCAGCTCTCTCCGTTATCCAAGTTTAGTGAATTTTCTATTCTATACTATTGGTACACATAAATTCGAGTTTCCAAAGTTGTCTCCATAGCTCAATACTACACTTCAACAGTAATCTAAGTTCCAAATCTCAAGATTCAACCAAATCCAAATTGTTTCAAATTTAGTACCATTTAGTAATTCTCATACTCATAGGTAAGAATTTCTAAAACTACATCAATCCATCAATCCTAATCTTACTTCCACCAAAGTCCAAATTGTTCCAAATTATTTTTAAGTCCAAATATTAGGATTCCCGCTCACACAAAACGAATTGTACCATATTTAGTACCAATTAGGTCTTCTCGTATCCATAAGTACGAAATTCCAATACTTCCTTAATCTTGCAATTTTAATTACAAATTTACGTTTACTATCTCTATCCGTTAACTCGAATCAAAATTGTACCAATTTTTTTACCATTCAGTACACATAATGACGAATTTTAAAAAATTACCGACATATCTCAATTCTGCACTCAAACTGTAATATTAATTCAAAATTTTAGAATACAGCCCTATCCGTTCACACATTTGTAAGATTTCCGGACCCATTTAGTACTTTTTGTTTCTATAATTAACAATTTCCTAAACTATGTCAATCTTACACTCCAACAGTAATTTTAATTAAAAAATTCGGGAGTCCAGCTCTATCCGTTCACACATAATCAAGTTGTACGAAATATAGTACTATTTAGTACACATAGGTACTATGCTTCCATATCTCAATTCTATATTCAAACATCAACCATTAGTCCAAATTATGGGTTTCCAGCTCTCTCCGTTCACCCAAATCCATCTAGTGCCGTTTATTACTTTTCGTACACATAAATACGAGTTTCCAAAGATGTCTCTATAGCTCAATCTTCAACAGAAATCTTAATTCCAAATTTCAGGTTTTCAGTTCTATCCTTTCAAGCAAAATCCAAATTGTACTAAATTTAGTACCATATAGTACCTTTCGTACCAATAAGTACGAATTTCATAATCTACCTCAGTCCTACATTCCAACAGTCATTTTAATTCCCAATTTGAAGACTTCAGCTCTGTCTGTTCACCTAAATCCAACTTCCACCAAATTTAGTACCATTTAGTACTTTTCGTACAAATAAGTACGATTTTTTAAAGCTAATTCCGATTATCAAGATTCCATCTCTACACACTCAACTGAATGTAAATAGTACGAAATTTAGTACCATTTTACACTTTTTATACACATAAGTACGAATGTACTTATTTCCGTACATCAACACTACTTCCCAACCAGTATTCCATTTCATATGTCAAGATTCATGCTATATATGTTCAATATATATACAACAGGAAGTAAATTCAGTAAAGTTTAGTACCTTTAGTACACTTATAGGTCGAATTTCCAAAAACCCTTTGCACATCATTCTAACTTTCCATCAGTGACCAACATTCCAAATTTCAGAATTCTAGCTCTTCCCGTTCGCTAATAAAAAGGGTACCATATTTGGTACATTTTAGTACTTTTCGTACCCTTCTACTTCCAACAAAACTTCCTGCATACCCCGATCCTACACCCCCATAATGACTGTACACTGTAGTATGAATTTCCAAAACTTCCTACTTAACCCAAACCTACACTTCACAGTGATCCTAAATCCAAGTTTCAGGATTCCAACTCTATCGGTTCACCCCCAATTCTAATTGTACCAAATTTAGCACACAGTAGTATGAATTTCCAAAACCTCCAACTTACCCTAACCCTACAACCCCACAGTGACCCTAAATCCAAGTTTCAGGATTACAACATTAAGTACATAGTAGTACCAATTTCCAAAACTTCCTACATACCCCAATCCTACACCCCCACAGTGATCCTAAATCCAAGTTTCAGGATTCCAACTCCATCGGTTTATCCCCAATTCAATTTGTACCAAATTTAGTACACTGTAGTACGAATTTCCAAAACTACAGAGCCCAATCCTACACCCTCACAGTGATCCTAAATCCAAGTTTCAGGATTCCAACTCTATCGGTTCACCCCCATTCTAATTGTACCAAATTTAGTACACAGTACTATGAATTTCCAAAACTTCCTACAGACCCCAATCCTACACCCCCACAGTGATCCTATATCCAAGTTTCAGGATTCCAACTCTATCGGTTCACCCTCAATTCAAATTGTACCAAATTTAGTACATAGTAGTACCAATTTCCAAAACTTCCTACATACCCCAATTCTACACCCCCACAGTGATCCTAAATCCAAGTTTCAGGATTCCAACTCTATCGGTTCATCCACAATTCAATTTGTACCAAATTTAGTACACTGTAGTACGAATTTCCAAAACTTCCTACATACCCCAATTCTACACCCCCACAGTGATCCTAAATCAAAGTTTCAAGATTCCAACTCTATCGGTTCATCCACAATTCAATTTGTACCAAATTTAGTACACTGAAGTACGAATTTCCAAAAATTCCTACAGACCCCAATCCTACACCCTCACAGTGATCCTAAATCCAAGTTTCTGGATTCCAACTCTATCGGTTCACCTACAGTTCAAATTGTACGATATTTAGTACACAGTAGTACGAATTTCGAAAACTTCTTACTTACCCTAAACAGAGATGCTAAATCCAAGTTTCAGGATTACAACTCTTTCGGTTCACTCACAATTCAAATTGTACCAAATTTAGTACACAGTAGTACGAATTTCCAAAACGTCCCACTTAACCCAAACTTTCACCCCCAGACTGATCCTAAATCCAAGATTTATGATTCCAACTCTATCGGTTCACCCACAATTCAAATTGTACCAAATTTAGTACACATTAGTAAAAATTTTTAAAACTTCCTACATATCTCGATCTTACACCCCAACAGTTATCCTGACTCCAAATTTTATGATTCTAGCTCTATTGGTTCGCATAAAATTCAAATTGTACCAAATTTAGTACCATTTAGTACCCATGAATATAAATTACTGAAACTGGGTAAAAAAATTCCAAAACTACGTACATTCCCAATCCTACACTCAGATGTCCAACTCCTAATGTTAATTTCAAATTTCAGGATTCCAGCTCGATTTGTATCTCCAAATTAAATTTGTACCAAATATAGTATCATATAGTACTTTTCGTACACATGAGTACACGCTTTCAAAACCATCTCCTTAAATAGACTCTACATCTCATCCCTAAGTCGCATTCCAAATTTCAAGTTTTTAGCTCTATCAATTCACATGCTACGAAATTGTACAAAATTAAGTACATTTTAGTACTTTTCGTACCCTTCTATTTCGAATTTCCAAAAACCCGTTGGTACATCTATCCTACACTCAGCGACCACCAATCCAAATTTCAGAGTTCTAGCTCTACCGGTTCGCCAAATACAAATGGTATCACATTTAGTACTTTTTAGTACTTTTCGTACCGTTCTAGTACGAATTTCCAAAAACGCTTTTGTACATCTTCCTAACTTTACATCAGTGACCCACATTCCAAATTTCAGAATTCTAGCTCTTCCCGTTCGCCTAATACAAAGGGTACCATATTTGGTACATTTTAGTACTATTCGTACCCTTCTAGTTCGAATTCCCAAAAACCCAGCCTTATCTCACGCCTACTCACCAACACCAACCCACACTCAAAATTTCAAGCTTCTAGCTTTAGCCGTTTCGTCTGGGCGATGATCTGTCAGTCACTCACTCACTCACTCACTCACTTAACACTAAGCTCTTTTATATATATAGATATATAAAATTAAAAAATATTAATAATACGAAAAAAATATAGTAAATAGGTCAATGGTATCCATGGTCTGACAACAACATCTGTTCTTTGTTGTTATACGATTATTTCTTTGTTCGAGGCTGGTAAACAAAATTAAGCAAGAAGTATTTTTGAACTTTTGAAATCTAAGTGTGTACGTGTTTGGAAGACGTTTTTTAATTTTACGTATATGGATTTTTTCCTAAGAAAAAAAAAACTGCAATAGTAACTAAGCATCCTCTGTAAGATGACACAGAACCTTTAAAAATAAAACAATAATATTCAGTATATCTGAAAATAATTTCCAAAAAAAAAAAAAATAATCAAGTAAAAAAAAATCAACAAATTACTGTCAATTCGGTTGGAAAATGTGTCCAAATCCCCAAAATATCAAATATTGTGTGGTACCGTTATACTACCATATAACTACACCAAAACGTGGACCGATATATCCCATTTGCAATACCAAACATCATAGGAGTACTAGCAATATCTGTGCAAAATCTCT
>NW_026877762.1:0-22509 GCF_032173495.1 Musca vetustissima | reverse complement strand
TTAGAAGTGGCTGGTGCTGTTGTTGAGTGTTGTGTTTTCTTGTTTTTCATGTTATTTTTTCTAATTATTTTATTGTTGTTATTTTTGTTTCTTTTAATGATATTCTTTGTTACAATAATATTTTGTTTTTGTTTATTTTAATAATATTCATTGTTTTGACAAATAGTGATTGTGTTGTGCAGTTTCAAGTAGTCGGGTAAAAGCGTTCTTTATTAGCATTTTTTATAGGTACAAGTTTGAACGTTGTTTTTTATAATCGTCGAAGCTTATGATGAATTCGAGCCCTCAAACAATGAATGACAAGATGACATTTTTAGCTAAAGAAATCAAAAAAACGCACCAAAACGCTAGAAAAATCTGCCGAAATGACAAAAATATATGTTAATTTAATAAAAATGCACGTGTCGGTTATAGCTGTATCCAGTGGCCATGAGATTAATAATGAAAAATTTCAAATATATGCACACAATACAGGACGACTTTTTGTTGAAACGTATCCTTTGTTTATGCCTACCACTTTGCACAAGTTTTTTATGTTTTCAGAAGTTATAACCCACTCAAAACCATTATGTTTTTTAAATGGCTATTAACATTTATCGAGTTGGAAATAACGTATGCTTTACTCAAATTCATATCGAATATCCAAATTTTTTTCTTAAAAAAAAAAATCGGAATTTTTTATCAGTTCTAGTAAAGAATAGCCAGATATACAGTAAAAATAATATATGTTCTTGAAAATGACTGTATATGGTGATAATATTGAAATAAATGACGTTTACTACATTTTATACAGGTATATGTCGTTTTCGACGTTTACACCTTTTTGACAGTCGAAATCCTGAAAATTCGTCATACGGACCATCCCCGGCTGCGGATGATGACGATGTGGATGATTAACTTTAAGATGTATAAAATTCAATGTTTAAGTTATCATATTGTACTCCTTGCACTATATACCTACACTGATATTTGGCACTACTTAATAAAATTATACTCAAATATACTTAGAAAACATTTTTTTTAACTTATTTTAATGGTATTAACTGAAAAATAAAGAAAAATTATTCTAACATAGCTTCCCTGATTTGATCCAAGAAAACATGGTACTCTAACCCACTGTGGAACGCCTAGAAAACAGCATAATGCAAAAATCGGAAGGGAAAATATTTTTGGCCGTCGGCAAATTCAGCCTCCATGAAGAAAGATCCGACAACAGCATGAGGTTAATTGACTTCGCGGCAGCAAAAACATGGTAGTTAGCAGCACCAGATTGAAGCATCTCGATAGGCACAAGGCCACTTGGATTTACTCTGAAATCAAATTGATCATGTTGTGACAGATGTAAGCCATTCATCCAGAGTTTTAGACGTTCGTTCGATCCGAAGAGCGAATATCGATTCGGATCATTATCTTGTAGCAGCAAGGTCCCCACTCGTATTAATGTAGCAGCAACGGTGCGATCTAATGTAACACGGAAACTCGACGTCGAAAAGCTGCAAACACAACAGGTAACAAAAGCCTACTCCACTCAATTTACCCACTTATTAGTCGAAAGCACTCCTCCCGATAATAATATAGAAGCACAATGGCAAATAATTGCCCACTCCCAACAAACTGCAGAAAAGCAACACTTGGGTAACAAAATTAAGAAACCCGTGGTACGATCAGGAGTGTCGTAATGCTACTGAGGCAAAAAACGCGGTGTATAGGCCAATCCTGCAGACAGTAGCAACATATAATGCGATGGAGAATCATCGGGAGAAAAGGTTAGAGGAAACAAGTGAAAAAGCGTTAAGTTCGGCCGGGCCGAACTTTGGATACCCTCCACCATAGTTATACTGACAGATACATGCAATGAAAATATAGGGAACATACCAAAAAGTGAGCACATACCGATAATACCGATTTATGTAAACCATTATGTACATTAAATACAAACTTCGGCAATTTTTAATGGGGATTTTTCCTAAAATCTGTATGATCCAAAAAGTGGACTGATATTTATAGCGCATTGTAGAGTCTGAAATCTTCAAACTACAGTAATTTAGATTACAAAGTTATATGAGGCTATGCCTATAGAGGGACCAATATTGATTACATAGTGTAGGAAATAGTGAATATTTGGGGATATCATCATATGAGGGCTATGCCTAATTAATGACCGGTATATGCCAATTTTGAACCAAATATTTTAATTGTTTATCTCAATTCTTTCCTTCAGGAGGTATCACGATATTGAGGATATGCCTAAATGTCTGCCGATATATTTCATTATCATCATGTTTGAGTTTTTTTATCACAATATCTCTAGAAGGAGGAATGCTTACAACAGATGGCTAAATAGTCTCTGTAGGGTAAAAATTGACTATTCCCCGTAACGACTAACCAACCGCAACACACGGAACAAATCTGTAAACTATTTTAATATAAAAAAGGGGGTTATATGGGGACTACCCCTAAAAAGCTGTAAATATTAATAATTTTTGGTGGGGAGATTTATTACCATATACGACTACAAATTACCAAATTTCAGCGAATTCGGTTGAAAAACGCGCTCAAGAACCTCAAAATATCGAAAATTGGGGGTACCCTTATATGGGGGCTACCCGAAAAAATTGACCTATATTTATAATTTTCTGTGAAGAGATTTGCTACCCAATAAGAACTCAAATTACTAAATTACAGTCAATTAGGTGAAAAAATCCGGTCAAAACCCCCCAAAAACTGGAAATTGGGAGGTACCCTTATATGGGGGCTACCAGAAAAAGTGGACCTATATTTATAATTTTTAGAGGGGAAATTTGGTACCCAATAAGAACCCCATGTACCAAATTTCAGCGAATTCGGTTGAAAACCGCGCTCAAGATCCCTAAAATACCGAATATTGGGGGGGTACCCTTATATGGGGGCTACCCGAAAAAATTGACCTATATTTATAATTTTTAGTACAAAGATTTGCTACCCAATAAGAACTCAAAGTACCGAATTTCAGCCAATTCGGTGAAAAAATACGGTCAGAACCCCCAAAAACTGGATATGGGGAGGTACACTTATATGGGGGCTACCAGAAAAAGTGGACCTATATATATAATTTTTAGTAGGGACATTTGGTACCCAATAAGAACCCAATGTACCAAATTTCAGCGAATTCGGTTGAAAAACGCGCTTAAGAACCTCAAAATACCGAAAATTAGGAGGTACCGTTATATGGGGGCTACCAGAAAAAGTGGACCTACACTAATAATTTTTTGTGGAGGCATTAAGTACCCAATAAGAACCCAATGTACCAAATTTCAGCGAATTCGGTTGAAAAACACGCTTAAGAACTTCAAAATACCGAAAAATGGGAGGTACCCTTATATGGGAGCTATGCCTAAACGTGGACCGATATAGCCCATCATCGAACTTGACCTGCCTGCAGACAAAAGACGACTCTATGCAAAATTTTGGGGCTCTATCTCAATTCGTTTAGACGCTAGAGTGATTACAACAGACAGACAGACAGACGGACAGACGGACATGCTTAGATCGTCATAGAATTTTACGCTGATCAAGAATATATATACTTTATAGGGTCGGAAATGATTATTTCGATGCGTTACAAACGGAAAAACAAAACTAATATACCCTCCATACTATGGTGGAGGGTATAAAAAGAACAAGAACAAGTGGAAAAGCGTTAAGTTCGGCCGGGCCAAACTTTGGATACCCTCCACCATAGATATAATGGCAGGTACTTGAAATAAAAGTATAGGGAACATAAAAAGTGTACCTACATATCTATATATAGGGCTAATTATCGAACCTTATGTTCTAGTTTTTTCGTATCTTCCGCAAATGAAATGATTACAACAGAGTCTTAGAAACAAACCTAAACACGGAAAGAATCATATAACTATTTTAATATAAACAAGTGAAAAAGCGTTAAGTTATGACGAACTTTGAATGCCCTCCACCATAGATATACTGACAGGTACTTGAAATAAAAATATAGGGAACATACCAAAAAGTGTACCTATACCGACACTTCTACAAACCGATTATAGTTCTAAATATTGACCCTAGACCCCATGTTTCTTTGGACCAAATTTGTTTCAAAACATTTTGATTTCATCCAAACATTGTCCATCTTATTATTTCTTCCACAATTAGTTCCAGTTCAAACATGGGGAACATAGGTTCACTCCTTCTGGTACCCCCACATTGGGGGATAGGTCTAATAAGGTTAATAATCGAACCTTATGTTCTAGTTTTTTTTTTCGTATCTTCCGCAGATGAAATGATTAGAACAGAGTCTTAGAAAAAAACCCAAACACGGAACAAATCATATAACTATTTTTATATAAAAAAGTAGAAAAGACGGACGGGACCGACAATATGATAACCTTCACCACTTTAGGTATATTCAACATATGAATGAAATTGCATCCATAAACATGTCATTCTGCAACCGATACTAAATTTTTCATTTGGTCAGATATAGATGCTATATCTAAATCTGTACCGATTTTTACGAAACTAAACACACATCATTCTCGACCTAATTTATTACGCTGTGCTAAATTTCGTGCAAACCGAAAGATATTAAGTGACTTTGGTACACCATTTACATTAAATCGGACGAAGATATATATGGGAGCTATATCTAAATCTGAACCGATTTTCACGAAACTTAACACACATCATTCTAGACTTAATTCAGTACGCCGTGCCAAATTTCGTGCTAATCGATAGATATATAGGGACTTGTGCACCATTTACATTAAATCGGACGAATGTATATATGGGAGCTATATCTAAATCTGGACCGATTTTGAGAGATATATAGGGACTTCGGTACACCATTTACATTAAATCGGAAGAATATATATATGGGAGCTATATCTAAATCTGAAGCGATTTTTCCCAATTTCAATAGGGTTCGTCCTTAGCCCAAATACGTGACCTATGCCAAATTTCATCCAATTCGAACCATAAATGCGACCTGTACTTTCTTTACAATTTAAAATGGACTGACAGACGGACGGACATGCATAAATCGACTTAAAAAGTGATTCTATTCATATTCTCAAAAGGAATCATGTGTATATTTCGTTTCCTTTTGCCTGTTGCAAGCATATGCACAAAGACATAATACCCTGTACCACAGTGTGGTGAAAGGTATAAAAAGGGGTAAAAAGGGGGACGACCCAAAAAAATTGGAGAATATTAAAAAATTTTGGTATGGAGATTTGTTACCATATATAAGACGATATGTGCCAACAATAGAGATATAAGTCTCCTTCCCATCGCATATAAAGTGCTATCTCTGTGTACGACTGAAGCCAATGGTCATGACATTATTGGACCATACCATTGCGGTTTCAGACCTGCCAAATCCACTATGGACCAGATTTTCACACTGCGCCAAATCTTGCAAAATACCTACGAAAAATACATCGGCACATCTTAGTTTTTCCTCTACAACAAAGCTACATTCGACAGCCCAATCCGCTGAGAGTTACTTAAAGCCATGTCTTCATTCGGCATTCCTGCAAAATTAATACAGCTATGCAGGATACTTTAACTTGTACAAGGTCAGCAGTTAAAGACCTCTCTGAGCCCTTCAATACCGAACGAGGATTGAGACGAGAAGGAGCCTCCCAAAGTGGACTGGCAGTAAAAGGCGAGAAGACCAAGAAGATGGTATCAACGCGCAAAACGTACAGTAGACTCGAACCAACTGTGGAACTTAAAAACTACATCAACGATTTTATATACCTCGGTACCCTCATAAACAAAACGAATAACACCAGCTTTGAAATGCGGAATGAATAGCGTTGGCCTACAGATGCTACTATAGTTTAAGTAAGCAATTTTAAAACAAGGCCACCTCTCTCCACACCAAACTCACACTCTACAAAACTCTGCTTCTAGCCGTGCTGTTGTATGGATCTGAAGCATGGGTACTAACTCAAGATGGTGCAGCTCTTGGAGTGTTTGATAGCAAAATTGTCCGAAGGATCTATGGGCCGCTGAACCATGACTTGTACCATCTATTATCGGACATCGACATTGTCAGACGTATTGAGCTGCAACGACTACGTTGGCTAGGTCATGTTGTGAGTATGGATGGAGGATGCTCTAGCATCGATATTGTGCTCGAAAAACTTGTTAATGGTTTTTTTTTCTATTACAGAAAATACCACACACCAAATTATGAGAAAAGTATCGAACGTCGAACTTAACAGGATTGCAAAAAAGTCATGATGAGATAATTATTTTTATTCATTTCTTAAGAAATACAAATTTCGAGGTAATGTTTAAACAAACCTGTTTTGCTTCAATAATATTTTCGAATTAAACTATATAATTCATCCTTAGATATTTTATTTTTTATTACTAAAACATAAATCCCTATAAAAAAGAAAAACTTTTCCTGTACACAGATATCAACTGAAAATGTAGGTTTGGATTTAATTAGCTTTTATTAGGTAATTGACCATTATTTCCAGACAGAAATTCGATCCATTTCTCTTTCTGTAAGGAAGAAAGACCCATAATCTCCAGGACAGAAAAAAATCCGGATGCTTTTTCAGTGGGAAAAGAACGCAAAATAATTGAACAATTATGTACAAATGTCCAAATGCCACTCATTATGATTAAGACAAAGGCAGCTAAGCAGAAAGAGAAAAAATATACGATTAATTCAAACAAAGACAACACCCTTGAAACCCCTCCTCCCAGACACGAGCACACTCACACACATTAAACAAGTCAGATACAAATCGAAATGAAATAAGGAGACACTTTTATAATTACCTTGGGGCAATTGGGGGTTAAGTACAACGTGATTTTCCATTCCTTGGACATTTCTCAATTTGAGGGTAAATCATTTCAGGAAGGGAGGGTGATATTAAATAATTGGAGAATGAAATTTTCCGCAATGACTTTATCATGGCAACCAAGGAAACGATTTAAACCACGCAGACCAATCTAAGGAAAAAACTCTAAGAAATGTCACACATTTCAGATATGCTTCACTTCACACGGCTTTTGTCATGAATTATTTTTGTCCGTTTAATTTTCCAACACTCAGCGCTGTTGCTTATCTATCTTCTTTTGTCCAGTCCGCAGAGATAATCAAATGAAAATGTTTTGCAGTCTTATGGAAATTTGGAAAACAACAACAACCACTTTTAAAATTACCATCTTAAGAAACAGAGGTTTAAATGAAATAAATCATGTTGTGGATGTAATCTTTTTCGTTTACAAGATATTAGCCGCTATTTTCTAGGGAGTATAAAAGCTCAGACTAGACTGACGTTATCCCATAACTGAATGAAGCAGGAAAATTGTATACATTGCGGTTGAGTCTATAATAACATTATTTTTTTAAGAAATTTAATGAAAACCAGTAAGGATAGAATAGACATAGCATATTTGGAGGACCGCTGAAATGGAATCGGACGAAATTAACTGCGTGAAGTTATATATATTTGAACTAAATTAAAACAACCCATACACACACCAATCTGAAATGAATGAAAAATTTAATGTCAATCATCTAAATCTGAACCGATTTCAACCAAACTTGGCATATATCGATCGAGACCAAATTCAGTACTCTTTGGTGCACCATTTACATAAACTCGGACGAAACTATACATGGGAGCTATATCTAAATCTGAACCGATTTTCTTTGAATTTCAATAGGGTTCGTCCTTGGAAATTAAAAATAAACTTCTCATTGAAGTTGGAATGGTCGCCCCAATTCGTCCTATTAGTGATCCATATGAAAGAGATTTAGTTCGAGAAACCGATTACCATCCACAAGAAATGGAAATTTACCTGGGAGAAAATTTGCCAAAGTTGCAACCTGAACAAAAAAATATCTACGATTATGTAATGGATGCTATAATAAACCAAACCGGTGGTTTTCATTTCATAGATGCACCCGGTGGAACAGGAAAGACATTTCTTATTTCACTGATCTTAGCCAGCGTCCGGTCTCAAGGTAATATTGCGTTAGCTATTGCATCTTCAGGAATCGCCGCAACACTTTTGGATGGTGGCAGAACTGCACACTCTGCACTGAAATTACCATTAAAATGGCAATTTTCTGAGGATTACACATGCAACATCAGAAAGAATTCATCAATGGGTAAAGTTTTACAAACGTCCAAAATCATAGTATGGGATGAATGTACCATGGCACATAAAAAATCTTTAGAAGCCCTCAACCGCACTTTACAGGATTTGCGGAACAACGCCAATTTATTTGGAGGTGCTCTTATTCTACTAGCTGGAGATTTTCGTCAAACTCTACCTGTCATTCCGGGTTCAACACCAGCGGATGAGCTGAATGCATGTTTAAAATCTTCTTTCCTTTGGAGTCATGTTAAAACGCTTAAATTAACTACAAATATGCGTGTAGCTCTTCAAAACGATACATCAGCTTTACAATTTTCTAATCAATTGCTAGATTTAGATAAATTTAGAAAATCCGTGTTTCTCACATGGTCAGCTTTATGTTGTATGCTCCCGAGTGGGAAATCCATTAAATCTTTTTATTTATGCTCCTGACGGAAAAACTAAAAACATCGTCTATCCAAAAGCATTAGAATAATAATTAAGATAATAATATTAGTATTAAGAAAACTATAAAAAATGTATTTAACGTAGTTATAAGTTTGTTATAAGCTAGAAATTAACGAATTTAGAAAAATATACTCAATAAATCCAAACCTAAAAAATAATTTTTTTATTTTATATATTTCACATATTTTTTCTATTATATATATGTACTTATATTGGCATTATAATTTTTAATTTTTGTCAGTTTGTCGTAAAAAAAAAACAAAACAAAAATATTGAAAGAAATAGTGTGTATTTTCATTATAAATTTTTTGGTCATTCGGAAGACACGTTAAAAGTCGGATTGTGATCAATCATAAGATGTGCAAAATAGTTAGTTATCATATTAAGTGTCATTATCTGTAGTGTTAATGAGGGCATATAAAAACCAAGTAGCTGCATATAGGTGGCTATTCAACTTTAACTTTAGTAGGTGCAGCGAAGCGCCACGGGTCCAGCTAGTATTATATATTTTGTTGCTACAACAACAACCGATGAGGCTGTAATTTGGTAAGTGATCAATAAAGGTCAATGTTTTGACAGCATTATTACATTTTTGGTTGGTTTCTTTGGAAGTGGTTATAATTTTTCAAATCTGATATATATATATATATATATATATATATCGGAATAAACAATTTATTTCTGAAATTATTCAAAATAGGTTAATCTTTTTAAATAGCCTCCACATCACCTTTTATTCATATTCAAGTTCTTATTAAATCTAGCAGATCTAAATAAAAATTCTAATGTAAAAGCCGTTTAAAAATGATTTGGATTATTTCATACCCCGTACTTAGAATGTATTAACAAATAAAGAATTATATTTTTAAGATACGCATGTGGAACAACAAACTCGACATGCCGTTCGTTTATACTTGTGTATTACCAGAATATAACTTAAAAGCATTTATTATAATTTTCACCACCCCAATTTCATTCACCATCTTCCTCATTATACGTCCCGCCATTATCTCTTGTTTTCTTAAAGTGTTTTTATTTATCCCTAATTTTCTTTCCACTTTCTAACTTCTTACTGAAAATTATAGCCTTTGTGATAATGCTGACTTAGCAGAAATTAAGAAATTATAAAAATGTTTTTTCTCGTTTCGTTTCACTTTAACTTCATTTCGTAATTTATCCCTTCACAGCAGCAACTCTCTCCAACCATCATTCGTAAAATGGAATTTTCTTTTTTTTTTTGCGAAAAAAGGCGGAGTTGGGATTTTAACAAATCTCTTGTAATTTCATAGAGATAATATGCGAGTCGCATTCGTAATGTGTTTCTATCTTTCTTTCATTATTTTGTGTCTACGAATGGTAATTAATTCATAAATTACCCAAAAACAAAAATGTCGAAATGACAGGAGCAAAAAATAAAAACAAACATATCAACTGTGACCAGATTGGAGTTGAGAAAGTTTTTAAGATTAAATAAAGAACTTTGAATAAGATGACAAATTTTTAAAGATTATCAATCGAATTGTAGAAGGGAGTATGTGAATTTAGAAAGTTGTTGCTGAACCTTTTCTCAAAATTCTTAAAAAAAGAAAAATATTTTTTCTTTGCCCATCCAAAAGAAAGCCAAACTGAAAGGTATCAATATTCCGTAATTGTGGTAAACAATTTAACATTACAACTTTTTTGGTATTGTTGCTATAAAAAAATTACACAGCGAAAAAAATGAAATGTACACTCACACACGAAAATTAATTGGAATTTTAATTAATGAAGTTTTTTTACAAACAACGAAAAAAATAACCAAAAAATGAATGTAAATATTCTTTATATCATTCGGTCATATACATATGCATACGATGTGTGTGAGTGTGTATATGTGTGAATACGATTAAATGTCGAATTCTTACATATCCACCGCATTCATTGGCAGCTGGGAATGATGAAACAAAATCGAATACTCGAACTCATCATTATACAATAACAGACGAATTGTGGAATTGATCGGTACAAAAGTGACAATCAAAGTTGGCCGAATGGAAAAATGAATTAAGTCCGAAAGGATTAAATACGGCAAAATGATAAAAAACAAGTGAAAAAGCGTTAAGTTCGGCCGGGCCGAACTTTGAATACCCTCCACCATAGATATACTGGCAGGTACTAGAAATGAAAATATAGGGAACATACCAAAAAGTGGTCGTATACCGACATTTCTAAAAATGGATTATGTAAACAAAAATAAAAAATTCAGAAATTTTTAATGGATAATTATATCCTCAGATTTACCGCTATTGAGGGAATATACACTTTAACACGGTGAAAATGTGCCTCATCGAAATATTGGTTCTAGACCCCATGTTTCTTTGGACCTAATCCGTTTCAGAAAATGTAGTTCTCATCCAAACTTTGTCCATCTTATTATTTCTTCAAAACTTAGTTCAAATTCGAAGATGGGGAACATCGGTCTACTCCTTCTGGAACCTCCACACAGGGTCTAGGTCTAAATGCGGCTATAGTTCGTTATCGAACCTTAGGTTCTAATTTTTTATCTCGCTATCCTCCGCAGGTGAAATGATTACAACAGAGTCTTAGAACCAAACTCAAAACGCGAAACAAATCAGATAACTATTTTAATATAAAGCAATAAGGAAAGCAGTAAAGTCGGACGGGGCCGACTATATGATACCCTTCACCACTTTGGGTATATTCAACAGATTAGTCCTAACAGACGTCGCATTTTTAAAGGGCCAGTAAAATAAAATTGGATCCATAAACATGTCATTCTGCAGCCAATATTAAATTTTGCATTTAGTCAGATTTAGAATCTATATCTAAATCTGAACCGATTTTCACGAAACTTAACACATATCATTCTAGACCTAATTCATTACGCTATGCCAAATTTCGTGCAAATCCAAATATATTAAGGGACTTTGGTGCACCATTTACAATAAATCGGACGAAAATATATATGGGAGCTATATCAAAATCTAAACCGATTTTCAGGAAACTTAACACACATCATTCTAGACCTAATTCATTATGCTGTGCCAAATTTTGTGCACATCGAAAGACATATAGGGACTTTGGTGCACCATTTACATTAAAAGAACGAAAATATATATGGGAGCTATATCTAAATCTGAACCGATTTTCACGAAACTTAACACACATCATTCTAGACCTAATTCATTACGCTGTGCCAAATTTCGTGCAAATCGAAAGATATATATGGACTTTGGTGCACCATTTACATTTAAAGGATGAAAATATATATGGGAGCTATATCTAAATCTGAACCGATTTTCACGAAACTTAACGCACTTCATTCTAGACCTAATTCATTACGCTATGCCAAATTGCATAGCGTAATGGGAGCTATATCTAAATCTGAACCATTTTTTCCCAATTTCAATAGGGTTCGTCCTTGGGCCAAATAAGTGAGCTATGCCAAATTTCATCCAAATCAGATCATAAATGCGACCTGCACTTTGTTCACAAAAATACATGGACGGACATGCGTAAATCGACTCAGAAAGTGATTCTATGCAAAAGGAACCATGGGTCTATCTCTTTTCCTTTTGCTACAAACATATACACAAAAACATAATACCCTGTACCACAGTGTGGTAAAGGGTATAAAAAGGGGGTTTTTATGGGGACTACAACAAATATGGGGTGAATAATTTTTGGTAGGGAGATTTGTTACCATATACGACTACAAAATAACAAATTGCATCAAATTCGGTTGAAAAAGGCGCTCAAGAACACCAAAATACGGAAAATTGGGGGTACCCTTATATGGGGGCTATCCGAAAATATGACCTATATTCATATTTTTTTTGTGGATTTAGGACCTATTAAGAACTCAAAATACTAAGTTACAGCTAATTCGGCGGAAAAATACGATTAAAATCCCCAAAATACTGAAAATTATGCGGTACCGTTTATGGGGGCTATCAGAAAAAGTGGACCAAAATTTATAATTTTTTGTGGAGATATTTAGTACCTAATAAGAACCCAATGTAGCAAGTTTGACCGAATGCGGTTGAAGAACGCGCTCAAGAACTCCAAAATACCGAAAATTGGGGGGTACCCTTATAAGGGAGCTATGCCTAAACGTGGACCGATCAAACACATCTTCGAACTTGGCGATCTATCTCAATTCGTTTAGACGTTAGAGTGATTACAACAGACAGACGGACATGGCTATATCGTCATAGAATTTTACGCTGATCAAGTATATATATATATACTTTATAGTGTCGGAAATGATTATTTCGATGAGTTGCAAACGGAAAAACAAAATTATATACCCTCCATTCATTTTTCATACTCTCCACCATGAGGTGGACATAAAAAATACCTAAAAATAATGGGAACTTTTGTATGAGAATTACGTCATGTTGAATTGCGGCCAGAATAAAACGAAATGAGAAAATACCTATACTCAGGTTTAAAAAAATGGGCTGTGTCCTTAAATTTCGAATGAAACTGCCGCGTGACCTATATGTTGGGTTATGTACAAACATGGACTTATATTGAAAATTTTCTGCTAAGACGTTTTTAACACATTAAGGTCCTGGAATGCCAAATTATTCGGAATATTCCACATATCGAACATTGGGAATACCATTACTAGGGGGGCTACACCCTTATTTGTTAAAACAGTGAGCCGAACATACGATACGGTCCGGCCGAACATACGATACCCTACACAACTACCACGGAACTCTAACTTTCTGCGGTTGTTTATTTCGAGCCTGGGCAATAATTATCTCTTGACCGAGTTGCACTCTCTTGACCGATTTGAGATCAACAGCTATTCTTCCTTACACTGACATATTTTCCGAATATTCCCAATATTCAGTACAGCCGTTCTAATTACTAATCATGATTCCCTTCACCGTGGGTTTTGTTGTGATGTTCGGCTTGTGGCCTATAGATTGACTCGAAAAAACACAAAAATTTATGTTGTCGGTCCACTTCTTCCCAATTTGTTTATATTATAATCACTAACAATTATAGGCGTTGTCCTTGACCATAACTAGAACCTCTTGGAAAATTTTAAAGCGATAAGCACTATATTTCAGCCATCTAATGCTAATGGGTTACTAAATAATATCTGAATACGTAAGCACCTATAAATATTTAAGTATAACTCCCACATCTGAGTACATACAACAATATAAATGGTATCAATTTAAAGGCCAACCACTCCTCTTGGATACTGTCAACTTCTATGTCCTTCAGGAGTAAATATATACGTCATAGTCATTTATCACACAAATGTCAGGGTCCATTTGACCCGCTTAAAAATGGCCGATCTTCATTAAGACAGGCATGCTGATTTCTTGGCTCGATCCCCTTCTCCATGTAAAATTTCACGATGTTTGGGCCATAATTGCGGTCTATGGAGCGACCAGAAAAAATCACAAAAATTAAGTATTTGGTCCATTTTATCCCCTAAATGTTAACCTATCTTTACCAAAAACAATAGGGGTCTTCATTGGCCAGAACCGATCCTACATGAAAAATGTCGTGAATATTGATCCATTACTGTGTCCTGTATCCTTTTTACAAATTATAATGGACAGACGGTCGGACGTGCATACATCTCAAGATATAACGATCGGTATACTTAAAGGTGGATCTAGGGCCAATATTTCGCGGCGTTACAAACTCTTGGGACTGCACAAAGCTATAATACACTGACAACATAGTATGATTCCAAGGACTCCAAACGTGCAATAAACGTGGATTTTTAAAAAGATTTTTTCTAAGGATAATTACAGCAATTCTAGAACATATTTTTCAAGAACTGCCACAGCTCCATGGAATGGCTTGCATATTACATTTATCATTTTATTGGCAACACTTTGAAATATTCGTTGAATACAACATAGTACGAGATCTGATACAAAAATGAAGAGAATTGTGAAAATCTTAATAATGGATTTTACACCATGATGCAAAACCATAACATCGTATTTACCGAATTTGGTCCTCGCTGACATGAGGGTGATGTAAAAAAGATCTGTTCTACTCCATGCCTCCATGTATACGTCACGCTCTGTTTGTAGTTATAGCTTCTATACATTTTGTATACCAAATGCACAACTCTTTTTCCAGAAATGAAATTTTGCACAACGTGCGATTTGATCTACATGGATTATCAATACCCAACATTTCTCTGACTGCTTCTAAATTTTGGACCGTACCAAATAAATCATAGTATGACTTGGCGAGTGATGTTTAAATCCATTCAGATTAAATATAGCTCCTATATATATGTCAGATTTTATTTATATAAAAGGAGACTAAAAAATGTGTGTATGGATTGATTTAAGTCCGTTCAGTCAATTTGCAATTACATACCGACTTAAGGATTTTTTTAAATACAATTACACACATTTAAAGGCATTGTTCAAAATACGTTTCGAATGATTTTTATAGATGTTTTTAATTAGCTCAGGCTGTAGTATGTAACTGACTTGTGTCCTTTATTTTTTTATAAAAATAACATAGTCCATTTTTAGCCTCAATGAAACATATTCACACTTGCACACATATTTATATGCATTTCAATATTAATGCCGCCATTGAAAGTAAGTTTCATTTCATACAACAACAACAACCAAAAAGGGTTGCAGAATAAATGAATCCGTCGAACATTCAGTTATTGGCATTCATTCATTCATCTATACATCTGTTACGACCGACTTCGACCAACCATCCATCCATTCAATATCTGTGTAACAAATGAAACAAATTCCGATTTTTCCCTGATAAAAATTTCAATTGTGATTGATTTTTATTTATAAACGTATGCGAGTATGTGTTCGCCGTTTGATATGTTTTTAATTAAAAGTGCAGTGATATGCATAAATATTTTAAATATGTATCGCTGGAAGGGAAATATACGAATGCCAAATAAAAAATACAACAACTCAAATTAATTTTAACCATTGTTTTTTTTTTGATAAATGTCTTATTGTTTAATCGTATCATTTTTTTATCAAATATGCATTTGTATTAATTAATAAATGAATTTAGGGATCGATTCGCATTAAATTGACAGGTAAAAATTAAAAAAAAAAATACGCCCAAAACCAACAAAATACTGAAAATTGGAGGGTGCCGTTGTATGAATCTATATTTATAATTTTTGGTGGAGAAATTTGGTATTCCAAAATGACATAATGTACAAAAAAACGAATTCTGTTGAAAAACGCGCTCAAGAACCCAAAATACCGAAAATTGGGGTTACCCTTTATGAGAGCTATGCCTATACGTGGAAAGATACATTCCATCTTAGCAACACACAATCGGACGGACATGGCTAGGTCGTCTTAGAATTTTACGCCAATCAAGAATATACATACTTTATAAGGTCGGAAATTAATATATCAATGAGTTACAAACGGAATGACAAATTTAATATACCCTCCATATGGTATGATAACATTTTAAATAACGTAGATTGTCGGAAAAAGGGCTGTCAATCATATTTATCACGTTTAAGTCCAATTTTTGTAATTATTATTTTATTTGAAACACCAGTTGAATTCCATGCGAGATGGGAATCTCATTATGGTTTCATCCTTTTACTTCCACCAAACTGTAATAGGAAACAGGCGGTGATTATTGGCCATTGCGCAGATTAGTCAGATACTCTTCTGTCTAGTTACTTCCACTCTCCCTCAAAGCCTCCCAAAACCGAAACACCCTTATACTACCAAATATTTTGTTTCGGTTATTTGAAAATAGAGGGCCTTTTGACAGTTTGAGTATATACATAGGCCATAGGTGAACACCATCGTATTAGATTGGGACAAAATATGGCTGTGCTGATAGATTTCTCGTAAAATAAAATATCGATCAAACAATTTCAGATTTATGCTCTTTGGAAGTGTGAACTTTCGCAGTTGTGAATTAAAATGGAAGTGAACAAAGAGAAAATTCGGTACATTTTACAGTTTTTCTTTTACAAAAGCGCAAATGCAAGCCAAGCGGCTATAATCGTGAATGGTGTTCATGGTCCCGATACTGTAACAGCCAACTACTGTAACAGCCAACTACGACCTATCGTAGATTCCTGAACGGAATCTACGATAGGTCGGTAGTCGAAAATGTCGATAAAATTGGAGAAATGCTCGAAGTTGACTGTAAAATCTCCCATGAGCTAAACATCAACCATAAAAATGTTTTAAACAATTTACAATTGACCAAAAACGACCAGAATTGGAATACAGGAGTGATGTCGTGTTCTACTAGGACAACGCTAGGCCACACTCAATACAATAACTCGCCAGAAACTTCGGGAGCTAGGTTGGGAAGTTTTAATGCATCCGCCATACAGTCCGGACTTGGCACCAATTAATTATCATATTTTTCTTCCATTGCAAAATTTCTTTAATGATAAATGATTGGTATCTAGGGAGGATTGTGAAAATCGACGACAAGATTTTTTTTCCAAGTAGAAAGCAGGTCTTCTGTGAGAGAGGCTTAATGAAGTTACAAATCATACAAGAAAACGGTGCATATTTGGCCCAAATCGGACATTCCGAAGCATGTTAAAATTTCATATAAAATATAATGTATTTCTTTTTTCCCCAACCTAATATTAACCAGTGAGCGGATCAGTATCTAACTGCGTTATTTGCACCCTCTTGAAACCTGACTAAAGGTCAACATATATTACTAATATTCAGTAGACGAGGGCTATATTTGTCCAGATTCTCTTTAACGTGGGTTATGTAGTGATGTTGGGCTTTCAATTGTGGCCTATAGATCGACTCAAAAAAAAATATAGCGATCAGCGCTATATTTCCGCCCTCTAGTGTGGTTTTGGGTTACTAAATAATGTCTGAATACGTAAGTGTAGCTTCTACATCTGAGTACATACGACCATATAATTGGTATCAATTTAAAGGTCAACCACTCCTCTTGAACATACTATAAACTTTTTGGGTCTAGGTCCTTCAGGGGCAAATATATACGCCATAGAATAAAAGTTTTGTAATTTTTCACACAAAAGTCAGGGTCCATTTGACCCGCTAAATATTGACCGATCTTTATCAAAACAGGCATGCTTATTCTTTGGCCTGATCCCCTTCTCTATGCAAAAATTCGCGGTGTTTGAGCCATAATTGCGGCCACTGGAGCGACCAGAAAATCAGACAAAAATAAAGTTTTTGGTCCATTTCATCCCCTAAATATTTACCGATCTTTATCACAATAGGGGTCTTCATTGGCCAGAACCCATTCTACATGCAAAATTTCGTGAAGATTGGTCCATAACTGTGGCCTGTATCGTGTTTACAAATAATAATGGACAGACGGACGGACACACATGTCTAGATCGACTCAGCTAGTCGAGATATGACGATCGGTGTACTTAAAGGTGGGTCTATGACCAATATTTCGCGGCGTTACAAACTTTTGGGGCTGCACAAAGCTATAATACCCTGTCAACATAGTTGTGTAGGGTATAAAAATAAGGAAGATCTTCACCGATTGGTTTTATCCTAGTTCATACGAGAGCTACACACTCCCAGAGAAACGTGTCAAAATTTGAAACCGATTGGATTATTAGTTTTTGAGTTATCGTGCCCGCCATTCGTTTTGAGAAAAACGCGTTTAAAGTTTGAGAAGCCCTTTAGCCGTCACTTGATGCTGCACAATAAATCGGCTATATCTTCAAGAGTTCTTGAGATTTTCACTTGAAATTTTGTAGGAACATTCTAGAATTAGAGTAGATTCGAATTAAATCCAAAAAAATTTTGACACCGAGAATGGGGGGGGGTCCCCTTAAGAGAGGAGCAATTGACAAAATTGTGAAGAAATTTGAAGATACCGGAGCTGTTACAAATATCGTGGCGATATCAATTGGCGATCAAAATCAAGCGATTTCATGTTGTATAGTTTTATATTGGTCTTAATAAAATTATGGATTCCAATATTTCGATTTACAAGCTACAATTTGATTTTTTCTCATAAACTAGACAACTACGAAAGAATTCAAAAACTGTTTCATTTCAAGTGTGAAGGGAACTAATCAACTGTGTCATTTTGAATTGTACGATAATACAAAAATATTTCATTAAATGGTTGTCAACAAATATTCGAAAATTTTCTATGTATTTTCTAATATGTGTATTCTAACAGATTGCAATCATGTTGTCGATTGCAATCTTCTCTTGAGCTGAATGGACGCAGACAATACAATGGATATTATCATAAGTGACATCATTCATAGGCATATTAAAATAACATCATTTATGCTTATCATTGCTGTGATTTCACGCTTTTCATCGTTAGCTAATGGAAAATATACCCTTACAAAAAAAAGAATGAAACTCCCTTGCCCTTCGTAATATTCAGCCATATATTTCGAAATAAAGTTGTGAGATTTGAACTAGAAAATTGGGGTGACAAAAAACTGGTTGCGCCGCTACTCTTCGGTGGCACTCAAAGCCAAAAGTGACACTCTTTTATTGGTTGGCGGGTACTTGGCATTGACAAAAAACGTATGTCAAAGAAAATATTGACATTGTATTCTTCGCATGACTATGATGATAGTTGTCAGAAAAAAAGGAAACTAAACTAAAAACAATAATAACAACAGATAAAAAACATACACACGAAATATGAACAAAGAAGGAAAAAGATGACATATGTACAAATAACAGAGATACATCTGATGAAACAACAACAACAACCAACTATTGACATACAGAAACCATTCTCATCACAGACACACAGAACATCCATCTGAAATGCATTTGAGGCAATGTCACCACATCGGCTTCTATGACTAACCTAAAAAATTCGAAAATTACAAACCAACGATGCAATCCCTCTTCTGCAACAACCACCACCAAAATCGGCGATCACTATTACCATCATCATCATCATCACTATAATGCCACATTGAAATAACAACACCCCACAAAAAGGGTGTAAAATTTTCAATTTCAATTTATTTGAGTTTTTTAGGGAAACACAAAATTATGCCACTTTAAAAGATTGTTGCCCTACTCTTCGTTGTTTATTATGCACACTGCAATGTGAAGGTCGGACGACAGGCATACCGAGTGACAAAAAACTCATAGTTTCATGGTTGACTGATTGTCAGAATTTACTATTTGTTTGTTCGCAGCAATGTTTACTTTTAATTTGACAAATTCAGAAGGCCAATTTGTGACATATTTCAATGCAATATTTTGATTAATGTAAAACTGTTGAGATTTTATCGGCTGTTGTTGTTATTATTCGTTTGTAATGTTGTGATTTTGTTTTTTTTTTAGTGGTGAAGGAAACATTTAGTGTTGTGTGTGCTTGTTGGGTAACAATGTGTTAGTGTGTGTGTGAATATTAGTAATTTTATTCTTTGGGGTTAATTTTACAATCTTCCAAACTGAAGAAGAAAATTGCGAAGCATTTTCAACAGACAATTTAAGAAATGAAATCGAATTATTATTTATTGTACTACGTAAGGCGCTCAAGAACCCCAAAATACCGAAAATAACAGTTATTTTTTAAAATGCGAACAAAAAAATCTTCATGTTAGAGAAATGGGACACCAATATTGTCATATACCAATAGATTCGTACTGAGGAGCCCATTAAGGATATTGAGTGATCTTGAGAAAACACTCTCAGTTCCCATGTTAAGGATTATTTTTTAACGGAAAAAATAAACGTTGATTTTTAACTGTTAAAAATGATTTTTATTTTTTCCGTCAAAAATAAAAGTCTTTTTGCGATTTTTATTGTTTCCGTCAAAAATAAAAGTCTTTTTGGGACTTTTATTTTTTCCGTCAAAAATAACAGTCTTTTTGGGACTTTTATTTTTTCCGTCAAAAATAAATGTCTTTTTGGACTTTTATTTTTTCCGTCAAAAATAAAAGTCTTTTTGTGATTTTTATTTTTTCCGTCAGAAAATAAAAGTCTTTTTACGTAAATAAACATATAGAGTTTGGTACCAGTTATATAACCTTTGACCTAATAGTCAGGGGAATGATTCTTTAATTTATATTCATGATTTGGTACACTAGACTATTTTTTAAAAATTTATAACAAATATTTTTTACCTTTGATCTTGATTACTTATGTGTACACTTATTGTAATAAGGACAGAGATTTATAAATTGTAATTTTATAACTGATTACAAGTTGTATAAACTTCTTTACGTAAAAAGAGTTTTATTTCCTGACGGAAAAAATAAAAATCCCAAAGAGACTTTTATTTTCTGACGGAAAAAATTAAAATCCCAAAAAGACTTTTATTTTTGACGGAAAAAATAAAAATCCCAAAAAGACTGTTATTTTTGACGGAAAAAATAAAAGTCCCAAAAAGACTTTTATTTTTGACGGAAAAAATAAAAAATAAAAGACTTTTATTTTTGACGGAAAAAATAAAAATCATTTTTAACAGTTAAAAATCAACGTTTATTTTTTCCGTTAAAAAATAATCCTTAACATGGGAACTGAGAGTGTTTTCTCAAGATCACTCAATATCCTCAATGGGCTCCTCAGTACGAATCTATTGGTATATGACACTATTAGTGTCCCATGTCTCTAACATGAAGATTTTTTTGTTCGCATTTTAAAAAATAACTGTTATTTTCGGTCCCTGAATATACAGCATAGGTTTTTCTCCTATTTAATTTAATTTTATTTCCATTATTTCGTTAATCTATTTTCGGATAGCAAAATTTTTTATAATATCTAATTATTATTTATACAACAATGTTGTCAGGGTAATATGGCTTCGTACAGCCCCAAGTGTTTGTAACGCCGCGAAATATTGGTCCTAGACCCACCATTAAGTATACCGATCGTTATATCTCGACTGGCTGAGTCCATCTAGACATGTGTATCCGTCTCTCCATTATAATTTGTAAACACGATACAGGGCACAGTTATGAACCAATCTTTACGATATTTTGCATGTAAGATGGGTCCTACCTATTGTTTTTTTTTTTTTTTTTTTTTTTTGTAAAGATTGGTTAATATTTAGGGGATGAAATGGGCCAAATACTTCATTTTCGTCTTTTTTCTGGTCGCTCCAGAGGCCGCAATTATGGCCCGAACACGTAACTCTATTTTTATCAGACACCTAAACCAATCAATGCCTGTTGAACCGCTTTATTGTATTTCGTACCATTGATTTGTCAATTTAAGGCTCCTCGGATCTTACCTCCCTTATTTCTGATACCTCTTCTTGTTGTTACCCTCATCTCGGTTTGGATGAAGGTTTTGGTAGAATCTTCTTAATAATTGAAACATTATTCAGCTATTGACCTCTTACCAGAATAATTTCCAATTTTATTGTATTTCTTCTGATATATATTTTATGAGTGATCTATTGTAGTCTAAGAACCAATTTTCCCTTTGTTTCCAATCTCCTCTCTCATCAAAGATTTTTCGAAGGCAATCTGCTAAATTTTCTGTGTTGAGGATGTACCCGTCGCGCAGGCCTTACCTTTCGTATATCAGTCTCCCGAACTATACCCAATTAGTCTTGGATTTGTTTCGGAAGTGAGATTGTAAGAGACGCCATTATTAAGCTAAACATGGTGTTACTTCTAATCCCTCCTCTTAAATTATTTTAACACAAGGGTCAGTCCCATTGGCTAGTTCTAGGACTAACGCCACATTGATCTTATCTGCAGTTGCTGGTCGACCAGAATGGTTCAGTATGGTTGCGTCCGATGTGGGAAAAAAGAAATCATATTTTGTTGTGACCTATTATTATGGTCGTTAATGCGAAGAATAGTTGTTTCTTTATGTGATTTAATTCAAACACATTGTTTTTAACAGGCTTGTCTAAGCCTACCACAGGGCGAGTTCCATTTTCGCCCTTCTCTCTGCAAGGGACTTACCACTTCTTCACAAACGGTGTCTTGTTTTGCAAACCGAATACCTC
>NW_026877761.1:0-22522 GCF_032173495.1 Musca vetustissima | reverse complement strand
ACCGAAAAACAAACCTTCGCCTAACGGATTTTCTCGATTTTCCAGTGACAATGGGGAGTCTGTGTAGAAAACGCCATGTTGTGGAAAAAAGTGGGGACTCTGTGTAGAAAACGCCATATTGCGCAAAAACTAAAATGGATTCAGAATATATAAACTTATACCGAAAAACAAACTTTCGCCTAACGGACTTTCTCGATTTTCCTTGCAAGTCTCAGTGACAGTGGGGACTCTGTGTAGAAAACGCCATATTGCGCAAAAACTAAAATGGATGCAGTATTGATACGCACATCAATTGAAAGGTCTCGAAATGTACTTTCAGAATATACACACCATATTCCGGAAAACAAACCTTCGCCTAACGGATTTTCTCGATTTTGGTTGCAAGTCTCAGTGACAGTGGGGACTCTGGGTAGAAAACGCCATATTGCGCAAAAACTAAAATGGACGCAGTATGGAGACCCACATCAATTGAAAGGTCTCGAAACGTACTTTCAGAATATATACACCTTATACCGAAGAAAAAACTTTGCTAAAAGGATTTTCTCGATTTTCCAGTGACAATGGGGACTCTGTGTAGAAAACGCCATATTGCGCAAAAACTAAAATATATGCAGTATTGATACGCACATCAATTGAAAGGTCTCGAAATGTACTTTCAGAATATATACACCCTATGCCGGAAAACAAACATTCGCCTAACGGACTTTCTCGATTTTCCTTGCAAGTCTCAGTGACAGTGGGGACTCTGTGTAGAAAACGCCATATTGCGCAAAAACTAAAATGGATGCAGTATTGATACGCACATCAATTGAAAGGTCTCGAAATGTACTTTCAGAATATACACACCATATTCCGGAAAACAAACCTTCGCCTAACGGATTTTCTCGATTTTGGTTGCAAGTCTCAGTGACAGTGGGGACTCTGGGTAGAAAACGCCATATTGCGCAAAAACTAAAATGGACGCAGTATGGAGACCCACATCAATTGAAAGGTCTCGAAACGTACTTTCAGAATATATACACCTTATACCGAAGAAAAAACTTTGCTAAACGGATTTTCTCGATTTTCCAGTGACAATGGGGAGTCTGTGTAGAAAACGCCATGTTGTGGAAAAAAGTGGGGACTCTGTGTAGAAAACGCCATATTGCGCAAAAACTAAAATGGATGCAGTATCAATTGAAAGGTCTCGAAATGTACTTTCAGAATATACACACCATATTCCGAAAAACAAACCTTCGCCTAACGGATTTTCTCGATTTTCATTGCAAGTCTCAGTGACAGTGGGGACTCTGTGTAGAAAACGCCATATTGCGCAAAAACTAAAATGGATGCAGTATTGATACCCACATCAATTGAAAGGTCTCGAATTGTACTTTCAGAATATATACACCTTATACCGAAAAACAAACTTTCGCCTAACGGACTTTCTCGATTTTCAGTGCAAGTCTCAGTGACAGTGGGGACTCTGTGTAGAAAACGCCATATTGCGCAAAAACTAAAATGGATGCAGTATTGATACCCACATCAATTGAAAGGTCTCGAAATGTACTTTCAGAATATATACACCTATGCCGAAAAACAAACTTTCGCCTAACGGATTTTCTCGATTTTCCAGTGCAAGTCTCAGTGACAGTGGGGACTCTGTGTAGAAAACGCCATATTGCGCAAAAACTAAAATGGATGCAGTATGGAGACCCACATCAATTGAAAGGTCTCGAAATGTACTTTCAGAATATATACACCCTATGCCGAAAAACAAACTTTCGCCTAACGGATTTTCTCGATTTTCCTTGCAAGTCTCAGTGACAGTGGGGACTCTGTGTAGAAAACGCCATATTGCGCAAAAACTAAAATGGATGCAGTATGGAGACCCACATCAATTGAAAGGTCTCGAAATGTACTTTCAGAATATACACACCATATTCCGAAAAACAAACCTTCGCCTAACGGATTTTCTCGATTTTCATTGCAAGTCTCAGTGACAGTGGGGACTCTGTGTAGAAAACGCCATATTGCGCAAAAACTAAAATGGATGCAGTATGGAGACCCACATCAATTGAAAGGTCTCGAAATGTACTTTCAGAATATATACACCTTATACCGAAGAAAAAACTTTGCTAAACGGATTTTCTCGATTTTCCAGTGACAATGGGGAGTCTGTGTATAAAACGCCATGTTGTGGAAAAAAGTGGGGACTCTGTGTAGAAAACGCCATATTGCGCAAAAACTAAAATGGATGCAGTATGGAGACCACATCAATTGAAAGGTCTCAAAATGTACTGTCAGAATATATACACCCTATGCCGAAAAACAAACATTCGCCTAACGGATTTTCTCGATTTTCCTTGCAAGTCTCAGTGACAGTGGGGACTCTGTGTAGAAAACGCCATATTGCGCAAAAACTAAAATGGATGCAGTATTGATACCCACATCAATTGAAAGGTCTCGAAATGTACTTTCAGAATATACACACCATATTCCGGAAAACAAACCTTCGCCTAACGGATTTTCTCGATTTTGGTTGCAAGTCTCAGTGACAGTGGGGACTCTGGGTAGAAAACGCCATATTGCGCAAAAACTAAAATGGATGCAGTATGGAGACCCACATCAATTGAAAGGTCTCGAAACGTACTTTCAGAATATATACACCTTATACCGAAGAAAAACTTTGCTAAACGGATTTTCTCGATTTTCCAGTGACAATGGGGAGTCTGTGTAGAAAACGCCATGTTGTGGAAAAAAGTGGGGACTCTGTGTAGAAAACGCCATATTGCGCAAAAACTAAAATGGATGCAGTATGGAGACCCACATCAATTGAAAGGTCTCAAAATGTACTTTCAGAATATACACACCATATTCCGAAAAACAAACCTTCGCCTAACGGATTTTCTCGATTTTCATTGCAAGTCTCAGTGACAGTGGGGACTCTGTGTAGAAAACGCCATATTGCGCAAAAACTAAAATGGATGCAGTATTGATACCCACATCAATTGAAAGGTCTCGAAATGTACTTTCAGAATATATACACCTTATACCGAAAAACAAACTTTCGCCTAACGGATTTTCTCGATTTTCCAGTTGCAAGTCTCAGTGACAGTGGGAAAAAAGACTCTGTGTAGAAAACGCCATATTGCGCAAAAACTAAAATGGATGCAGTATGGAGACCCACATCAATTGAAAGGTCTCGAAATGTACTTTCAGAATATATACACCTTATACCGAAAAAAAACTTTGCCTAACGGATTTTCTCGATTTTCCAGTTGCAAGTCTCAGTGACAGTGGGGACTCTGTGTAGAAAACGCCATATTGCGCAAAAACTAAAATGGATGCAGTATTGATACCCACATCAATTGAAAGGTCTCGAAATGTACTTTCAGAATATATACACCATATGCCGAAAAACAAACTTTCGCCTAACGGATTTTCTCGATTTTCCTTGCAAGTCTCAGTGACAGTGGGGACTCTGTGTAGAAAACGCCATATTGCGCAAAAACTAAAATGGATGCAGTATTGATACCCACATCAATTGAAAGGTCACAAAATGAAATTTCAGAATATATACACCATATGCCGGAAAACAAACCTTCGCCTAACGGATTTTCTCGATTTTCCTTGCAAGTCTCAGTGACAGTCTATTGAAGGTCTCGAAATGTACTTTCACAATATACACACCATATGCCGGAAAACAAACCTTCGCCTAACGGATTTTCTCGATTTTCATTGCAAGTCTCAGTGACAGTGGGGACTCTGTGTAGAAAACGCCATATTGCGCAAAAACTAAAATGGATGCAGTATGGAGACCCACATCAATTGAAAGGTCTCGAAATGTACTTTCAGAATATATACACCCTGTGACGAAAAAAAAACTTTCGCCTAACGGATTTTCTCGATTTTCCTTGCAAGTCTCAGTGACAGTGGGGACTCTGTGTAGAAAACGCCATATTGCGCAAAAACTAAAATGGATGCAGTATTGATACCCACATCAATTGAAAGGTCTCGAAATGTACTTTCAGAATATATACACCCTATGCCGAAAAACAAACTTTCGCCTAACGGATTTTGTCGATTTTCCTTGCAAGTCTCAGTGACAGTGGGGACTCTGTGTAGAAAACGCCATATTGCGCAAAAACTAAAATGGATGCAGTATGGAGACCCACATCAATTGAAAGGTCTCAAAATGTACTGTCAGAATATACACACCATATTCCGAAAAACAAACCTTCGCCTAACGGATTTTCTCGATTTTCATTGCAAGTCTCAGTGACAGTGGGGACTCTGGGTAGAAAACGCCATATTGCGCAAAAACTAAAATGGATGCAGTATGGAGACCCACATCAATTGAAAGGTCTCGAAACGTACTTTCAGAATATATACACCTTATACCGAAGAAAAAACTTTGCTAAACGGATTTTCTCGATTTTCCAGTGACAATGGGGAGTCTGTGTAGAAAACGCCATGTTGTGGAAAAAAGTGGGGACTCTGTGTAGAAAACGCCATATAGCGCAAAAACTAAAATGGATGCAGTATGGAGACCCACATCAATTGAAAGGTCTCAAAATGTACTGTCAGAATATATACACCCTATGCCGAAAAACAAACTTTCGCCTAACGGACTTTCTCGATTTTCCTTGCAAGTCTCAGTGACAGTGGGGACTCTGTGTAGAAAACGCCATATTGCGCAAAAACTAAAATGGATGCAGTATTGATACCCACATCAATTGAAAGGTCTCGAAATGTACTTTCAGAATATATACACCATATGCCGGAAAACAAACCTTCGCCTAACGGATTTTCTCGATTTTGGTTGCAAGTCTCAGTGACAGTGGGGACTCTGTGTAGAAAACGCCATATTGCGCAAAAACTAAAATGGATGCAGTATGGAGACCCACATCAATTGAAAGGTCTCAAAATGTACTGTCAGAATATACAAACCATATTCCGAAAAACAAACCTTCGCCTAACGGATTTTCTCGATTTTCATTGCAAGTCTCAGTGACAGTGGGGACTCTGGGTAGAAAACGCCATATTGCGCAGAAAACGCCATATTGCGCAAAAACTAAAATGGATGCAGTATTGATACCCACATCAATTGAAAGGTCTCGAAATGTACTTTCAGAATATATACACCATATGCCGAAAAACAAACTTTCGCCTAACGGAATTTCTCGATTTTCCTTGCAAGTCTCAGTGACAGTGGGGACTCTGTGTAGAAAACGCCATATTGCGCAAAAACTAAAATGGATGCAGTATGGAGACCCACATCAATTGAAAGGTCTCGAAATGTACTTTCAGAATATATACACCTTATACCGAAAAAAAAACTTTGCTAAACGGATTTTCTCGATTTTCCAGTGACAATGGGGAGTCTGTGTAGTCTCAGTGACAGTGGGGACTCTGTGTAGAAAACGCCATATTGCGCAAAAACTAAAATGGATGCAGTATGGATACCCACATCAATTGAAAGCTCTCGAAATGTACTTTCAGAATATATACACCCTATGCCGAAAAACAAACAAACGCCATATTGCGCAAAAACTAAAATGGATGCAGTATTGATACCCACATCAATTGAAAGGTCTCGAAATGTACTTTCAGAATATACACACCATATTCCGAAAAACAAACCTTCGCCTAACGGATTTTCTCGATTTTCATTGCAAGTCTCAGTGACAGTGGGGACTCTGGGTAGAAAACGCCATATTGCGCAAAAACTAAAATGGATGCAGTATGGAGACCCACATCAATTGAAAGGTCTCGAAATGTACTTTCAGAATATATACACCTTATACCGAAGAAAAAACTTTGCTAAACGGATTTTCTCGATTTTCCAGTGACAATGGGAGTCTGTGTAGAAAACGCCATGTTGTGGAAAAAAGTGGGGACTCTGTGTAGAAAACGCCATATTGCGCAAAAACTAAAATGGATGCAGTATGGAGACCCACATCAATTGAAAGGTCTCAAAATGTACTGTCAGAATATACACACCATATTCCGAAAAACAAACCTTCGCCTAACGGATTTTCTCGATTTTCATTGCAAGTCTCAGTGACAGTGGGGACTCTGGGTAGAAAACGCCATATTGCGCAAAAACTAAAATGGATGCAGTATGGAGACCCACATCAATTGAAAGGTCTCGAAATGTACTTTCAGAATATATACACCTTATACCGAAAAAAAACTTTCTAACGGATTTTCTCGATTTTCCAGTGACAAGTCTCAGTGACAAAAGTGGGGACTCTGTGTAGAAAACGCCATATTGCGCAAAAACTAAAATGGATGCAGTATTGATACGCACATCAATTGAAAGGTCTCGAAATGTACTTTCAGAATATATACACCCCATGCCGAAAAACAAACTTTGAGACCCACATCAATTGAAAGGTCTCGAAATGTACTTTCAGAATATATACACCCTATGCCGAAAAACAAACCTTCGCCTAACGGATTTTCTCGATTTTCAAAAAGTGGGGACTCTGTGTAGAAAACGCCATATTGCGCAAAAACTAAAATGGATGCAGTATTGATACCCACATCAATTGAAAGGTCTCGAAATGTACTTTCAGAATATATACACCATATGCCGTAAAACAAACCTTCGCCTAACGGATTTTCTCGATTTTGGTTGCAAGTCTCAGTGACAGTGGGGACTCTGGGTAGAAAACGCCATATTGCGCAAAAACTAAAATGGATGCAGTATGGAGACCCACATCAATTGAAAGGTCTCGAAATGTACTTTCAGAATATATACACCTTATACCGAAGAAAAAACTTTGCTAAACGGATTTTCTCGATTTTCCAGTGACAATGGGGAGTCTGTGTAGTGTGTTGTGGAAAAAAGTGGGGACTCTGTGTAGAAAACGCCATATTGCGCAAAAACTAAAATGGATGCAGTATGGAGACCCACATCAATTGAAAGGTCTCAAAATGTACTGTCAGAATATACACACCATATTCCGAAAAACAAACCTTCGCCTAACGGATTTTCTCGATTTTCATTGCAAGTCTCAGTGACAGTGGGGACTCTGTGTAGAAAACGCCATATTGCGCAAAAACTAAAATGGATGCAGTATGGAGACCCACATCAATTGAAAGGTCTCGAAATGTACTTTCAGAATATATACACCTTATACCGAAGAAAAAACTTTGCTAAACGGATTTTCTCGATTTTCCAGTGACAATGGGGAGTCTGTGACATGTTGTGGAAAAAAGTGGGGACTCTGTGTAGAAAACGCCATATTGCGCAAAAACTAAAATGGATGCAGTATTGATACCCACATCAATTGAAAGGTCTCGAAAGGAACATACATAAAATATGAACACTATGGCGAAAAACAAACTTTCGCCTAACGGATTTTCTCGATTTTCCAGTTGCAAGTCTCAGTGACAGTGGGGACTCTGTGTAGAAAACGCCATATTGCGCAAAAACTAAAATGGATGCAGTATTGATACCCACATCAATTGAAAGGTCTCGAAATGTACTTTCAGAATATATACACCCTATGCCGAAAAACAAACTTTCGCCTAACGGATTTTCTCGATTTTCCTTGCAAGTCTCAGTGACAGTGGGGACTCTGTGTAGAAAACGCCATATTGCGCAAAAACTAAAATGGATGCAGTATGGAGACCCACATCAATTGAAAGGTCTCAAAATGTACTTTCAGAATATACACACCATATTCCGAAAAACAAACCTTCGCCTAACGGATTTTCTCGATTTTCATTGCAAGTCTCAGTGACAGTGGGGACTCTGGGTAGAAAACGCCATATTGCGCAAAAACTAAAATGGATGCAGTATGGAGACCCACATCAATTGAAAGGTCTCGAAACGTACTTTCAGAATATATACACCTTATACCGAAGAAAAAACTTTGCTAAACGGATTTTCTCGATTTTCCAGTGACAATGGGGAGTCTGTGTAGAAAACGCCATGTTGTGGAAAAAAGTGGGGACTCTGTGTAGAAAACGCCATATTGCGCAAAAACTAAAATGGATGCAAAAACTAAAATGGATGCAGTATGAAGACCCACATCAATTGAAAGGTCTCGAAATGTACTTTCAGAATATATACACCTTATACCGAAGAAAAAACTTTCGCCTAACGGATTTTCTCGATTTTCCAGTGACAATGGGGAGTCTGTGTAGAAAACGCCATGTTGTGGAAAAAAGTGGGGACTCTGTGTAGAAAACGCCATATTGCGCAAAAACTAAAATGGATGCAGTATTGATACGCACATCAATTGAAAGGTCTCGAAATGTACTTTCAGAATATACACACCATATGCCGGAAAACAAACCTTCGCCTAACGGATTTTCTCGATTTTGGTTGCAAGTCTCAGTGACAGTGGGGACTCTGGGTAGAAAACGCCATATTGCGCAAAAACTAAAATGGATGCAGTATTGAGACCCACATCAATTGAAAGGTCTCGAAATGTACTTTCAGAATATATACACCCTATGCCGAAAAACAAACTTTCGCCTAACGGATTTTGTCGATTTTCCTTGCAAGTCTCAGTGACAGTGGGGACTCTGTGTAGAAAACGCCATATTGCGCAAAAACTAAAATGGATGCAGTATGGAGACCCACATCAATTGAAAGGTCTCAAAATGTACTGTCAGAATATACACACCATATTCCGAAAAACAAACCTTCGCCTAACGGATTTTCTCGATTTTCATTGCAAGTCTCAGTGACAGTGGGGACTCTGGGTAGAAAACGCCATATTGCGCAAAAACTAAAATGGATGCAGTATGGAGACCCACATCAATTGAAAGGTCTCGAAACGTACTTTCAGAATATATACACCTTATACCGAAGAAAAAACTTTCTAAACGGATTTTCTCGATTTTCCAGTGACAATGGGGAGTCTGTGTACGCCATGTTGTGGAAAAAAGTGGGGACTCTGTGTAGAAAACGCCATATTGCGCAAAAACTAAAATGGATGCAGTATTGATACCCACATCAATTGAAAGGTCTCGAAATGTACTTTCAGAATATATACACCTATGCCGAAAAACAAACTTTCGCCTAACGGATTTTCTCGATTTTCCTTGCAAGTCTCAGTGACAGTGGGGACTCTGTGTAGAAAACGCCATATTGCGCAAAAACTAAAATGGATGCAGTATTGATACCCACATCAATTGAAAGGTCTCGAAATGTACTTTCAGAATATACACACCATATGCCGAAAAACAAACCTTCGCCTAACGGATTTTCTCGATTTTGGTTGCAAGTCTCAGTGACAGTGGGGACTCTGGGTAGAAAACGCCATATTGCGCAAAAACTAAAATGGATGCAGTATGGAGACCCACATCAATTGAAAGGTCTCGAAATGTACTTTCAGAATATATACACCTTATACCGAAAAAAAACTTTGCTAAACGGATTTTCTCGATTTTCCAGTGACAATGGGGAGTCTGTGTAGAAAACGCCATGTTGTGGAAAAAAGTGGGGACTCTGTGTAGAAAACGCCATATTGCGCAAAAACTAAAATGGATGCAGTATGGAGACCCACATCAATTGAAAGGTCTCAAAATGTACTGTCAGAATATATACACCCTATGCCGAAAAACAAACTTTCGCCTAACGGACTTTCTCGATTTTCCTTGCAAGTCTCAGTGACAGTGGGGACTCTGTGTAGAAAACGCCATATTGCGCAAAAACTAAAATGGATGCAGTATTGATACCCACATCAATTGAAAGGTCTCGAAATGTACTTTCAGAATATACACACCATATGCCGAAAAACAAACCTTCGCCTAACGGATTTTCTCGATTTTCCTTGCAAGTCTCAGTGACAGTGGGGACTCTGTGTAGAAAACGCCATATTGCGCAAAAACTAAAATGGATGCAGTATGGAGACCCACATCAATTGAAAGGTCTCGAAATGTACTTTCAGAATATACACACCATATTCCGAAAAACAAACCTTCGCCTAACGGATTTTCTCGATTTTCATTGCAAGTCTCAGTGACAGTGGGGACTCTGTGTAGAAAACGCCATATTGCGCAAAAACTAAAATGGATGCAGTATGGCCATATTGAAAAACTAAAATGGATGCACACCCACATCAATTGAAAGGTCTCGAAATGTACTTTCAGAATATATACACCTTATACCGAAAAACAAACTTTCGCCTAACGGATTTTCTCGATTTTCCTTGCAAGTCTCAGTGACAGTGGCGATTCTGTGTAGAAAACGCCATATAGCGCAAAAACTAAAATGGATGCAGTATGGAGACCCACATCAATTGAAAGGTCTCGAAATGTACTTTCAGAATATACACACCATATGCCGAAAAACAAACCTTCGCCTAACGGATTTTCTCGATTTTCCTTGCAAGTCTCAGTGACAGTGGCGATTCTGTGTAGAAAACGCCATATAGCGCAAAAACTAAAATGGATGCAGTATGGAGACCCACATCAATTGAAAGGTCTCGAAATGTACTTTCAGAATATACACACCATATGCCGAAAAACAAACCTTCGCCTAACGGATTTTCTCGATTTTGGTTGCAAGTCTTACTTATACTACACCTTATACCGAAGTCTCAGTGACAGTGGCGATTCTGTGTAGAAAACGCCATATAGCGCAAAAAATAAAATGGATGCAGTATGGAGACCCACATCAATTGAAAGGTCTCGAAATGTACTTTCAGAATATATACACCATATGCCGAAAAACAAACCTTCGCCTAACGGATTTTCTCGATTTTCATTGCAAGTCTCAGTGACAGTGGGGACTCTGGGTAGAAAACGCCATATTGCGCAAAAACTAAAATGGATGCAGTATGGAGACCCACATCAATTGAAAGGTCTCGAAATGTACTTTCAGAATATATACACCTTATACCGAAGAAAAAACTTTGCTAAACGGATTTTCTCGATTTTCCAGTGACAATGGGGAGTCTGTGTAGAAAACGCCATGTTGTGGAAAAAAGTGGGGACTCTGTGTAGAAAACGCCATATTGCGCAAAAACTAAAATGGATGCAGTATGGAGACCCACATCAATTGAAAGGTCTCGAAATGTACTTTCAGAATATATACACCCTATGCCGAAAAACAAACTTTCGCCTAACGGACTTTTCCTTGCAAGTCTCAGTGACAGTGGGGACTCTGTGTAGAAAACGCCATATTGCGCAAAAACTAAAATGGATGCAGTATTGATACCCACATCAATTGAAAGGTCTCGAAATGTACTTTCAGAATATACACACCATATGCCGGAAAACAAACCTTCGCCTAACGGATTTTCTCGATTTTCATTGCAAGTCTCAGTGACAGTGGGGACTCTGTGTAGAAAACGCCATATAGCGCAAAAACTAAAATGGATGCAGTATGGAGACCCACATCAATTGAAAGGTCTCGAAATGTACTTTCAGAATATATACACCTTATACCGAAGAAAAAACTTTGCTAAACGGATTTTCTCGATTTTCCTGTGACAATGGGGAGTCTGTGTAGAAAACGCCATGTTGTGGAAAAAAGTGGGGACTCTGTGTAGAAAACGCCATATTGCGCAAAAACTAAAATGGATGCAGTATGGAGACCCACATCAATTGAAAGGTCTCGAAATGTACTTTCAGAATATATACACCCTATGCCGAAAAACAAACTTTCGCCTAACGGACTTTCTCGATTTTCCTTGCAAGTCTCAGTGACAGTGGGGACTCTGTGTAGAAAACGCCATATTGCGCAAAAACTAAAATGGATGCAGTATTGATACCCACATCAATTGAAAGGTCTCGAAATGTACTTTCAGAATATACACACCATATGCCGAAAAACAAACTTTCGCCTAACGGATTTTCTCGATTTTCATTGCAAGTCTCAGTGACAGTGGGGACTCTGTGTAGAAAACGCCATATTGCGCAAAAACTAAAATGGATGCAGTATTGATACCCACATCAATTGAAAGGTCTCGAAATGTACTTTCAGAATATACACACCATATTCCGAAAAACAAACCTTCGCCTAACGGATTTTCTCGATTTTCATTGCAAGTCTCAGTGACAGTGGGGACTCTGGGTAGAAAACGCCATATTGCGCAAAAACTAAAATGGATGCAGTATGGAGACCCACATCAATTGAAAGGTCTCAAAAGGTACTGTCAGAATATATACACCTTATACCGAAAAACAAACTTTCGCCTAACGGACTTTCTCGATTTTCCTTGCAAGTCTCAGTGACAGTGGCGATTCTGTGTAGAAAACGCCATATAGCGCAAAAACTAAAATGGATGCAGTATGGAGACCCACATCAATTGAAAGGTCTCGAAATGTACTTTCAGAATATACACACCATATGCCGAAAAACAAACCTTCGCCTAACGGATTTTCTCGATTTTCCTTGCAAGTCTCAGTGACAGTGGGGACTCTGTGTAGAAAACGCCATATTGCGCAAAAACTAAAATGGATGCAGTATGGAGACCCACATCAATTGAAAGGTCTCGAAATGTACTTTCAGAATATATACACCTTATACCGAAAAAAAACTTTCGCCTAACGGATTTTCTCGATTTTCCTTGCAAGTCTCAGTGACAGTGGCGATTCTGTGTAGAAAACGCCATATTGCGCAAAAACTAAAATGGATGCAGTATGGAGACCCACATCAATTGAAAGGTCTCGAAATGTACTTTCAGAATATATACACCCTATGCCGAAAAACAAACTTTCGCCTAACGGATTTTCTCGATTTTCCTTGCAAGTCTCAGTGACAGTGGGGACTCTGTGTAGAAAACGCCATATTGCGCAAAAACTAAAATGGATGCAGTATTGATACCCACATCAATTGAAAGGTCTCGAAATGTACTTTCAGAATATACACACCATATGCCGGAAAACAAACCTTCGCCTAACGGATTTTCTCGATTTTCCTTGCAAGTCTCAGTGACAGTGGCGATTCTGTGTAGAAAACGCCATATTGCGCAAAAACTAAAATGGATGCAGTATGGAGACCCACATCAATTGAAAGGTCTCGAAATGTACTTTCAGAATATATACACCTTATACCGAAGAAAAAACTTTGCTAAACGGATTTTTCTCGATTTTCCAGTGACAATGGGGAGTCTGTGTAGAAAACGCCATGTTGTGGAAAAAAGTGGGGACTCTGTGTAGAAAACGCCATATTGCGCAAAAACTAAAATGGATGCAGTATGGAGACCCACATCAATTGAAAGGTCTCGAAATGTACTTTCAGAATATATACACCCTATGCCGAAAAACAAACTTTCGCCTAACGGATTTTCTCGATTTTCCTTGCAAGTCTCAGTGACAGTGGGGACTCTGTGTAGAAAACGCCATATTGCGCAAAAACTAAAATGGATGCAGTATTGATACCCACATCAATTGAAAGGTCTCGAAATGTACTTTCAGAATATACACACCATATGCCGAAAAACAAACCTTCGCCTAACGGATTTTCTCGATTTTCCTTGCAAGTCTCAGTGACAGTGGGGACTCTGTGTAGAAAACGCCATATTGCGCAAAAACTAAAATGGATGCAGTATTGATACCCACATCAATTGAAAGGTCTCGAAATGTACTTTCAGAATATATACACCTTATACCGAAAAAAAACTTTCGCCTAACGGATTTTCTCGATTTTCCTTGCAAGTCTCAGTGACAGTGGCGATTCTGTGTAGAAAACGCCATATTGCGCAAAAACTAAAATGGATGCAGTATGGAGACCCACATCAATTGAAAGGTCTCGAAATGTACTTTCAGAATATACACACCATATGCCGAAAAAAAAACCTTCGCCAAACGGTTTTTCTCGATTTTCCTTGCAAGTCTCAGTGACAGTGGCGATTCTGTGTAGAAAACGCCATATAGCGCAAAAACTAAAATGGATGCAGTATGGAGACCCACATCAATTGAAAGGTCTCGAAATGTACTTTCAGAATATACACACCATATGCCGGAAAACAAACCTTCGCCTAACGGATTTTCTCGATTTTCCTTGCAAGTCTCAGTGACAGTGGCGATTCTGTGTAGAAAACGCCATATAGCGCAAAAACTAAAATGGATGCAGTATGGAGACCCACATCAATTGAAAGGTCTCGAAACGTACTTTCAGAATATATACACCTTATGCCGAAAAACAAACTTTCGCCTAACGGATTTTCTCGATTTTCCTTGCAAGTCTCAGTGACAGTGGGGACTCTGGGTAGAAAACGCCATATTGCGCAAAAACTAAAATGGATGCAGTATGGAGACCCACATCAATTGAAAGGTCTCGAAATGTACTTTCGGATTATACACCTTATACCGAAGAAAAAACTTTGCTAAACGGATTTTCTCGATTTTCTAGTGACAATGGGGACTCTGTGTAGAAAACTCCATATTGCGCAAAATCTAAAATGGATGCAGTATTGATACCCACATCAATTGAAAGGTCTCGAAATGTACTTTCAGAATATATACACCATATGCCGGAAAACAAACCTTCGCCTAACGGATTTTCTCGATTTTCATTGCAAGTCTCAGTGACAGTGGGGACTCTGTGTAGAAAACGCCATATAGCGCAAAAACTAAAATGGATGCAGTATGGAGACCCACATCAATTGAAAGGTCTCGAAATGTACTTTCAGAATATATACACCTTATACCGAAGAAAAAACTTTGCTAAACGGATTTTCTCGATTTTCCAGTGACAATGGGGAGTCTGTGTAGAAAACGCCATGTTGTGGAAAAAAGTGGGGACTCTGTGTAGAAAACGCCATATTGCGCAAAAACTAAAATGGATGCAGTATGGATACCCACATCAATTGAAAGGTCTCGAAATGTACTTTCAGAATATATACACCCTATGCCGAAAAACAAACTTTCGCCTAACGGACTTTCTCGATTTTCCTTGCAAGCCTCAGTGACAGTGGGGACTCTGTGTAGAAAACGCCATATTGCGCAAAAACTAAAATGGATGCAGTATTGATACCCACATCAATTGAAAGGTCTCGAAATGTACTTTCTGAATATATACACCATATGCCGAAAAACAAACCTTCGCCTAACGGATTTTCTCGATTTTCCTTGCAAGTCTCAGTGACAGTGGGGACTCTGTGTAGAAAACGCCATATTGCGCAAAAACTAAAATGGATGCAGTATGGAGACCCACATCAATTGAAAGGTCTCGAAATGTACTTTCAGAATATACACACCATATTCCGAAAAACAAACCTTCGCCTAACGGATTTTCTCGATTTTCATTGCAAGTCTCAGTGACAGTGGGGACTCTGGGTAGAAAACGCCATATTGCGCAAAAACTAAAATGGATGCAGTATGGAGACCCACATCAATTGAAAGGTCTCGAAATGTACTTTCAGAATATACACCCTATGCCGAAAAACAAACTTTCGCCTAACGGATTTTGCCGATTTTCCTTGCAAGTCTCAGTGACAGTGGCGATTCTGTGTAGAAAACGCCATATAGCGCAAAAACTAAAATGGATGCAGTATGGAGACCCACATCAATTGAAAGGTCTCGAAATGTACTTTCAGAATATACACACCATATGCCGAAAAACAAACCTTCGCCTAACGGATTTTCTCGATTTTCCTTGCAAGTCTCAGTGACAGTGGGGACTCTGTGTAGAAAACGCCATATTGCGCAAAAACTAAAATGGATGCAGTATGGATACCCACATCAATTGAAAGGTCTCAAAATTTACTGTCAGAATATATACACCTTATTCCTAAAAACAAACCTTCGCCTAACGGATTTTCTCGATTTTCCTTGCAAGTCTCAGTGACAGTGGGGACTCTGTGTAGAAAACGCCATATTGCGCAAAAACTAAAATGGATGCAGTATTGATACGCACATCAATTGAAAGGTCTCGAAATGTACTTTCAGAATATATACACCCTATGCCGAAAAACAAACTTTCGCCTAACGGACTGTCTCGATTTTCCTTGCAAGTCTCAGTGACAGTGGCGATTCTGTGTAGAAAACGCCATATTGCGCAAAAACTAAAATGGATGCAGTATGGAGACCCACATCAATTGAAAGGTCTCGAAATGTACTTTCAGAATATATACACCATATGCAGGAAAACAAACCTTCGCCTAACGGATTTTCTCGATTTTCCTTGCAAGTCTCAGTGACAGTGGCGATTCTGTGTAGAAAACGCCATATTGCGCAAAAACTAAAATGGATGCAGTATGGAGACCCACATCAATTGAAAGGTCTCGAAATGTACTTTCAGAATATACACACCATATGCCGAAAAACAAACCTTCGCCTAACGGATTTTCTCGATTTTCCTTGCAAGTCTCAGTGACAGTGGCGATTCTGTGTAGAAAACGCCATATTGCGCAAAAACTCAAATGGATGCAGTATGGAGACCCACATCAATTGAAAGGTCTCGAAATGTACTTTCAGAATATATACACCTTATGCCGAAAAACAAACTTTCGCCTAACGGACGTTCTCGATTTTCCTTGCAAGTCTCAGTGACAGTGGGGACTCTGTGTAGAAAACGCCATATTGCGCAAAAACTAAAATGGATGCAGTATGGAGACCCACATCAATTGAAAGGTCTCGAAATGTACTTTCAGAATATATACACCTTATACCGAAAAACAAACCTTCGCCTAACGGATTTTCTCGATTTTCATTGCAAGTCTCAGTGACAGTGGGGAGTCTGTGTAGAAAACGCCATGTTGTTCCATATGCCGGAAAACAAACCTTCGCCTAACGGATTTTCTCGATTTTCCTTGCAGGTCTCAGTGACAGTGGCGATTCTGTGTAGAAAACGCCATATAGCGCAAAAACTAAAATGGATGCAGTATGGAGACCCACATCAATTGAAAGGTCTCGAAATGTACTTTCAGAATATATACACCTTATACCGAAAAAAAACTTTGCTAAACGGATTTTCTCGATTTTCCAGTGACAATGGGGAGTCTGTGTAGAAAACGCCATGTTGTGGAAAAAAGTGGGGACTCTGTGTAGAAAACGCCATATTGCGCAAAAACTAAAATGGATGCAGTATGGATACCCACATCAATTGAAAGGTCAAGAAATGTACTTTCAGAATATATACACCATATGCCGAAAAACAAACTTTCGCCTAACGGATTTTCTCGATTTTCCTTGCAAGTCTCAGTGACAGTGGGGACTCTGTGTAGAAAACGCCATATTGCGCAAAAACTAAAATGGATGCAGTATGATACCCACATCAATTGAAAGGTCTCGAAATGTACTTTCAGAATATATACACCATATGCCGAAAAACAAACTTCGCCTAACGGATTTTCTCGATTTTCCTTGCAAGTCTCAGTGACAGTGGGGACTCTGTGTAGAAAACGCCATATTGCGCAAAAACTAAAATGGATGCAGTATGGATACCCACATCAATTGAAAGGTCTCAAAATGTACTGTCAGAATATACACACCATATTCCGAAAAACAAACCTTCGCCTAACGGATTTTCTCGATTTTCATTGCAAGTCTCAGTGACAGTGGGGACTCTGGGTAGAAAACGCCATATTGCGCAAAAACTAAAATGGATGCAGTATGGAGACCCACATCAATTGAAAGGTCTCGAATTGTACTTTCAGAATATATACACCCTATGCCGAAAAACAAACTTTCGCCTAACGGACTTTCTCGATTTTCCTTGCAAGTCTCAGTGACAGTGGCGATTCTGTGTAGAAAACGCCATATAGCGCAAAAACTAAAATGGATGCAGTATGGAGACCCACATCAATTGAAAGGTCTCGAAATGTACTTTCAGAATATACACACCATATGCCGGAAAACAAACCTTCGCCTAACGGATTTTCTCGATTTTCCTTGCAAGTCTCAGTGACAGTGGGGACTCTGGGTAGAAAACGCCATATTGCGCAAAACTAAAATGGATGCAGTATTGATACCCACATCAATTGAAAGGTCTCGGAATGTACATTCAGAATATATACACCTTATACCGAAAAACAAACCTTCGCCTAACGGATTTTCTCGATTTTCATTGCAAGTCTCAGTGACAGTGGCGATTCTGTGTAGAAAACGCCATATTGCGCAAAAACTAAAATGGATGCAGTATGGAGACCCACATCAATTGAAAGGTCTCGAAATGTACTTTCAGAATATATACACCCTATGCCGAAAAACAAACTTTCGCCTAACGGACTTTCTCGATTTTCCTTGCAAGTCTCAGTGACAGTGGGGACTCTGTGTAGAAAACGCCATATTGCGCAAAAACTAAAATGGATGCAGTATTGATACCCACATCAATTGAAAGGTCTCGAAATGTACTTTCAGAATATACACACCATATGCCGGAAAACAAACCTTCGCCTAACGGATTTTCTCGATTTTCATTGCAAGTCTCAGTGACAGTGGGGACTCTGTGTAGAAAACGCCATATAGCGCAAAAACTAAAATGGATGCAGTATGGAGACCCACATCAATTGAAAGGTCTCGAAACGTACTTTCAGAATATATACACCTTATACCGAAGAAAAAACTTTGCTAAACGGATTTTCTCGATTTTCCAGTGACAATGGGGAGTCTGTGTAGAAAACGCCATGTTGTGGAAAAAAGTGGGGACTCTGTGTAGAAAACGCCATATTGCGCAAAAACTAAAATGGATGCAGTATGGATACCCACATCAATTGAAAGGTCTCGAAATGTACTTTCAGAATATATACACCCTATGCCGAAAAACAAACTTTCGCCTAACGGACTTTCTCGATTTTCCTTGCAAGTCTCAGTGACAGTGGGGACTCTGTGTAGAAAACGCCATATTGCGCAAAAACTAAAATGGATGCAGTATTGATACCCACATCAATTGAAAGGTCTCGAAATGTACTTTCAGAATATACACACCATATGCCGGAAAACAAACCTTCGCCTAACGGATTTTCTCGATTTTCCTTGCAAGTCTCAGTGACAGTGGGGACTCTGTGTAGAAAACGCCATATTGCGCAAAAACTAAAATGGATGCAGTATTGATACCCACATCAATTGAAAGGTCTCGAAATGTACTTTCAGAATATATACACCATATGCCGAAAAACAAACCTTCGCCTAACGGATTTTCTCGATTTTCCTTGCAAGTCTCAGTGACAGTGGGGACTCTGTGTAGAAAACGCCATATTGCGCAAAAACTAAAATGGATGCAGTATTGATACCCACATCAATTGAAAGGTCTCGAAATGTACTTTCAGAATATATACACCTTATACCGAAGAAAAAACTTTCGCCTAACGGATTTTCTCGATTTTCCTTGCAAGTCTCAGTGACAGTGGCGATTCTGTGTAGAAAACGCCATATTGCGCAAAAACTAAAATGGATGCAGTATGGAGACCCACATCAATTGAAAGGTCTCGAAATGTACTTTCAGAATATATACACCATATGCCGAAAAACAAACTTTCGCCTAACGGACTTTCTCGATTTTCCTTGCAAGTCTCAGTGACAGTGGCGATTCTGTGTAGAAAACGCCATATAGCGCAAAAACTAAAATGGATGCAGTATGGAGACCCACATCAATTGAAAGGTCTCGAAATGTACTTTCAGAATATACACACCATATGCCGAAAAACAAACCTTCGCCTAACGGATTTTCTCGATTTTCCTTGCAAGTCTCAGTGACAGTGGCGATTCTGTGTAGAAAACGCCATATTGCGCAAAAACTAAAATGGATGCAGTATGGAGACCCACATCAATTGAAAGGTCTCGAAATGTACTTTCAGAATATATACAACCTATGCCGAAAAACAAACTTTCGCCTAACGGACTTTCTCGATTTTCCTTGCAAGTCTCAGTGACAGTGGGGACTCTGTGTAGAAAACGCCCTAGTGCGCAAAAACTAAAATGGATGCAGTATGGAGACCCACATCAATTAAAGGTCTCGAAATGTACTTTCAGAATATATACACCTTATACCTAAGAAAAAACTTTGCTAAACGGATTTTCTCGATTTTCCAGTGACAATGGGGAGTCTGTGTAGAAAACGCCATATTGCGCAAAAACTAAAATGGATGCAGTATTGATACGGATCAATTGAAAGGTCTCGAAATGTACTTTCAGAATATACACACCATTTGCCGGAAAACAAACCTTCGCCTAACGGATTTTCTCGATTTTCCTTGCAAGTCTCAGTGACAGTGGCGATTCTGTGTAGAAAACGCCATATAGCGCAAAAACTAAAATGGATGCAGTATGGAGACCCACATCAATTGAAAGGTCTCGAAATGTACTTTCAGAATATATACACCATATGCCGAAAAACAAACTTTCGCCTAACGGATTTTCTCGATTTTCCTTGCAAGTCTCAGTGACAGTGGGGACTCTGTGTAGAAAACGCCATATTGCGCAAAAACTAAAATGGATGCAGTATTGATACCCACATCAATTGAAAGGTCTCGAAATGTACTTTCAGAATATACACACCATATGCCGAAAAACAAACCTTCGCCTAACGGATTTTCTCGATTTTCCAGTGCAAGTCTCAGTGACAGTGGGGACTCTGTGTAGAAAACGCCATATTGCGCAAAAACTAAAATGGATGCAGTATGGATACCCACATCAATTGAAAGGTCTCGAAATGTACTTTCAGAATATATACACCTTATACCGAAAAACAAACTTTCGCCTAACGGACTTTCTCGATTTTCCTTGCAAGTCTCAGTGACAGTGGCGATTCTGTGTAGAAAACGCCATATAGCGCAAAAACTAAAATGGATGCAGTATGGAGACCCACATCAATTGAAAGGTCTCGAAATGTACTTTCAGAATATATACACCATATGCCGAAAAACAAACTTTCGCCTAACGGATTTTCTCGATTTTCCTTGCAAGTCTCAGTGACAGTGGCGATTCTGTGTAGAAAACGCCATATAGCGCAAAAACTAAAATGGATGCAGTATGGAGACCCACATCAATTGAAAGGTCTCGAAATGTACTTTCAGAATATACACACCATATGCCGGAAAACAAACCTTCGCCTAACGGATTTTCTCGATTTTCCTTGCAAGTCTCAGTGACAGTGGCGATTCTGTGTAGAAAACGCCATATTCCGCAAAAACTAAAATGGATGCAGTATTGATACCCACATCAATTGAAAGGTCTCGAAATGTACTTTCAGAATATATACACCATATGCCGAAAAACAAACCTTCGCCTAACGGATTTTCTCGATTTTCATTGCAAGTCTCAGTGACAGTGGGGACTCTGTGTAGAAAACGCCCTAGAGCGCAAAAACTAAAATGGATGCAGTATTGATACCCACATCAATTGAAAGGTCTCGAAATGTACTTTCAGAATATATACACCTTATACCGAAGAAAAAACTTTGATAAACGGATTTTCTCGATTTTCCAGTGACAATGGGGAGTCTGTGTAGAAAACGCCATGTTGTGGAAAAAAGTGGGGACTCTGTGTAGAAAACGCCATATTGCGCAAAAACTAAAATGGATGCAGTATTGAAATGTACTTTCAGAATATATACACCCTATGCCGAAAAACAAACTTTGCTAAACGGATTTTCTCGATTTTCGTTGCAAGTCTCAGTGACAGTGGGGACTCTGTGTAGAAAACGCCATATTGCGCAAAAACTAAAATGGATGCAGTATGGAGACCCACATCAATTGAAAGGTCTCAAAATGTACTTTCAGAATATACACACCATATTCCGAAAAACAAACCTTCGCCTAACGGATTTTCTCGATTTTCATTGCAAGTCTCAGTGACAGTGGGGACTCTGGGTAGAAAACGCCATATTGCGCAAAAACTAAAATGGATGCAGTATGGAGACCCACATCAATTGAAAGGTCTCGAAATGTACTTTCAGAATATATACACCTTATACCGAAGAAAAAACTTTGCTAAACGGATTTTCTCGATTTTCCAGTGACAATGGGGAGTCTGTGTAGAAAACGCCATGTTGTGGAAAAAAGTGGGGACTCTGTGTAGAAAACGCCATATTGCGCAAAAACTAAAATGGATGCAGTATTGATACCCACATCAATTGAAAGGTCTCCAAACGTGCTTTCAGAATATATACACCTTTTACCCCTAATGGATTTTCTCGATTTTGGTTGCAAGTCTCAGTCATGTTGTGGAAAAAAGTGGGACTCTGTGTAGAAAACGCCATATTGCGCAAAAACTAAAATGGATGCAGTATTGATACGCACATCAATTGAAAGGTCTCGAAATTTACTTTCAGAATATACACACCATATGCCGGAAAACAAACCTTCGCCTAACGGATTTTCTCGATTTTGGTTGCAAGTCTCAGTGACAGTGGGGACTCTGGGTAGAAAACGCCATATTGCGCAAAAACTAAAATGGATGCAGTATTGATACCCACATCAATTGAAAGGTCTCGAAATGTACTTTCAGAATATATACACCCTATGCCGAAAAACAAACTTTCGCCTAACGGATTTTGTCGATTTTCCTTGCAAGTCTCAGTGACAGTGGGGACTCTGTGTAGAAAACGCCATATTGCGCAAAAACTAAAATGGATGCAGTATGGAGACCCACATCAATTGAAAGGTCTCAAAATGTACTGTCAGAA
>NW_026877760.1:0-22806 GCF_032173495.1 Musca vetustissima | reverse complement strand
AGTATTGAAAAAAATATTATTTAAAAAATCCACGCCTCTTGTGGACCCTTGAAAAAATATTCTTTAAAAATTCCACGCCTCTTGTGGACCCTTGATAAAATATTCTTTAAAAAATCCACGCCTCTTGTGGACCCTTGAAAAAATATTCTTTAAAAATTCCACGCCTCTTGTGGACCCTTGAAAAAATATTCTTTAAAAAATCCACGCCTCTTGTGGACCCTTGAAAAAATATTCTTTAAAAATTCCACGCCTCTTGTGGACCCTTGAAAAAATATTCTTTAAAAAATCTACGCCTAATATTGGCCCTTGAAAAAATATTCTTTAAAAAATCCACGCCTCTTGTGGACCCTTGCAAAAATATACTTTAAAAAAGCCAAGCCTCTTGTGACCCATGAAAAAATATTCTTTAAAAAATCCACAACTAATATTGACCCTTGAAAAAATAAATTTTTCAATTAAATTTTTATTCATTTAAATATATGACATCGATGGATTTTATGCATCGAACCAATTCTGACACAAACACACACCCACCACTGGATACTAAAACCCCACAATCGCAGTTCATAATTTGTTTTATTTGTTGTAAAATAGATTTTATTATTATGATTTGAAATTAATACTGAAAATGTTTTGTTTTATAAACCAACACACATACATGCGTATATGTCTGTTTGTATATTGTAATGAAAATCACAATAAATGAATGAAACAGAATTTTGTATTAGGAGAGCTCTCCTCGAAATGCAACAAAAACACACACAACCGAACAAGAACAATAGTTGCAAGCAGATTTCAATTTATTAAAATAAAATAATTTATTTAAATAAAAGGGAAAAATATTATAAAACTGCAATCACCGCCAGATAGATAGGCATCAGTAATTATGGAATTTATTATTTTGGCGAAATTGAATTGAAAATGAATTGGCTTCGGCAGTGGCAGCTCCTGCCGGCATAGAAAGCTAGGCAGGTAAATTGTTTAGATTATTGTGTCGACGACATATTTTGGTCGTTTTCAATTTATTTTAACCATTGCTGCAACCGAACTGATAGTTGTTATTGTTAAATATTATTGTTTTTCATATTTTAATTTTGATGTATTTTTTAATTAGCTCGAACAATGGCAATACTGACAAAAACTAAAATGGAAATGGAAATTTAGAGAGAAACAATTGTCGTTCCGAAAGAAAAAATATTTTAAGGTCTATAAGAGGCGTGGATTTTTTAAAGAATATTTTTTCAAGGGTCCCACAAGAGGCGTGTGTTTTTTAAAGAATATTTTTTCAAGGGTCCTCCACAAGAGGCGTGGATTTTTTAAAGAACATTTTTTCAAGGGTCGGTCTATAAGAGGCGTGGATTTTTTAAAGACATTTTTTTGAGGGTGAGTCTATAAGAGGCGTGGATTTTTTAAAGAACATTTTTTCAAGGGTCGGTCTATAAGAGGCGTGGATTTTTTAAAGAACATTTTTTCAAGGGTCGGTCTATAAAAGAATATTTTTCCAAGGTGTGGATTTTTTAAAGAACATTTTTTCAAGGGTTCGGTCATAATAGGCGTGGATTTTTTAAAGAACATTTTTTCTAGGGTCCGTCTATAAGAGGCGTGGATTTTTTAAAGAACATTTTTTCAAGGGTCCGTCTATAAGAGGCGTGGATTTTTTAAAGAACATTTTTTCAAGGGTCCGTCTATAAGGGCCGTGGATTTTTTAAGAACATTTTTCAAGGGTCCGTCTATAAGAGGCGTGGATTTTTTAAAGAACATTTTTTCAAGGGTCCGTCTATAAGAGGCGTGGATTTTTTAAAGAACATTTTTTCAAGGGTCCGTCTATAAGAGGCGTGGATTTTTTAAAGAACATTTTTTAAAGGGTCCGTCTATAAGAGGCGTGGATTTTTTAAAGAACATTTTTTAAGGGTCGTCAGGAGGCGTGCATTTTTTAAAGAACATTTTTTCAAGGGTCCGTCTATAAGAGGCGTGGATTTTTTAAAGAACATTTTTTCAAGGGTCCGTCTATAAGAGGCGTGGATTTTTTAAAGAACATTTTTTCAAGGGTCCGTCTATAAGAGGCGTGGATTTTTTAAAGAACATTTTTTCAAGGGTCCGTCTATAAGAGGCGTGGATTTTTTAAAGAACATTTTTTCAAGGGTCCGTCTATAAGAGGCGTGGATTTTTTAAAGAACATTTTTTCAAGGGTCGGTCTATAAGAGGCGTGGATTTTTTAAAGAACATTTTTTCAAGGGTCGGTCTATAAGAGGCGTGGATTTTTTAAAGAACATTTTTTCGCGGGCGCGCGCGCGCGCGCGCGCGCGCGCGCGCGCGCGCGCAAGGGTCGGTCTATAAGAGGCGTGGATTTTTTAAAGAATATTTTTCCAAGGTCGGTCTATAAGAGGCGTGGATTTTTTAAAGAATATTTTTCCAAGGTCGGTCTATAAGAGGCGTGGATTTTTTAAAGAATATTTCCAAAGCGTCTAAAAGAGGCGTGGATTTTTTAAAGAATATTTCCAAAGCGTCTATAAGAGGCGTCGATTTTTTAAAGAACATTTTTTCGAGGGTCGGTCTATAAGAGGCGTGGATTTTTTAAAGAATATTTTTCCAAGGTCGGTCTATAAGAGGCGTGGATTTTTTAAAGAATATTTTTCAAGGGCCCGTCTATAAGAGGCGTGGATTTTTTAAGAAATATTTTTCAAGGATCGGTCTATAAGAGGCGTGGACTTTTTAAAGAATATTTTTTCAAGAGCGGATTTATTTAAAGAATATTTTTTCAAGAGCGGATTTATTTTTCAAGTGCGGATTTATTTAAACAAATTTTTTTCAAGAGCGGATTTATTTAAAGACTATTTTTTCAAGAGCGGATTTATTTAAAGAATATTTTTTCAAGAGCGGATTTATTTAAAGAATATTTTTCAATGGTCGGTCTATAAGAGGCGTGGATTTTTTTAAGAATATTTTTTCAAGGGTCGGTCTATAATAGGTGTGGACTTTTTAAAGAATAATTTTTCAAGGGCGTATTTATTTAAAGAATATTTTTTCAAGGGTCGGTCTATAATAGGTGTGGATTTTTTAAAGAATATTTTTTCAAGGGCGGATTTATTTAAAGAATATTTTTCAAGGGTCCACAGAGGCGTGGATTTTTTAAAAATTATTTTTTCAAGGGCGGATTTATTTCAAGATTAGCTTTCAAGGGTGGATTTTTTTAAAGAATATTTTCAAGGTTTTTAAGAGGCGTGGATTTTTTAAAGAATCTTTTTTAAGTCTCCATAAGAGGAGTGAATTTCTTAAAGAATAATTTCTCAAGGGGTAAAATAGGGCTAGATTTTTTAATGAATATTTTTTCAAGGTTATTATTTATTTTTTTCAGGTTATTTTTTTTAAAGCATAATTTTGAAGGGAGGCTCCCTTCAGCTAGCCTATAAAGGCTCCCTTCAGCTCGCCTATAAAGGCTCCCTTCAGCTCGCCTATAAAGGCTCCCTTCAGCTCGCCTATAAAGGCTCCCTTCAGCTCGCCTATAAAGGCTCCCTTCAGCTCGCCTATAAAGGCTCCCTTCAGCTCGCCTATAAAGGCTCCCTTCAGCTAGCCTATAAAGGCTCCCTTCAGCTAGCCTAAAAATGCTCCCTTCAGCTCGCCTATAAAGGCTCCCTTCAGCTCGCCTATAGAGGCTCCCTTCAGCTTTCCTACAAAGGCTCCATTCAGTTCGTAGCACTGTGTGCCTTCCGTAACAATAACTGCAAAACAGGAACTTCATTAAATTTCCATATTTCACAGTCATCATTGTGCGTACAATATGGACAACGTGGAACAACAGCAACAATTCCATTTATTGTCGATGAATTGGTTTATATAATACGGTACGGCCACATTGTTGACAGCATCTCTTCTACGCCTCTTTATTACGCACACAATACACTGTGGCATTCGGTGGCGTTTGCAACAATTGTTACGCTTTTCATCGAACTGTACTGCTGCACACATTGCATGCAATTAAATTCCATTGATGTGTAAAAATATAAAATTGATAAAAATACAGTTGTGGTGTTGTATTCCGCATTTTCGATTGTTGTTGTTGTTGCTTTTTACGTATAATCGAATTCATCAATATGAAAAATCATATATGCGTTGATGAGGAGCAAGGACTAAAAGTGGAAAAAGTCGATTGAAATTCGAAGGAAATTTCTAAATTTAGGTCAAATATAATGACCAGAGGCCTAAAATTTTTTAGTAAAGAAAGAACAGGTACCAAAGGTCTTTCTAGGAAAAATGAACCTGACGTCTTCGAATTTGTTTTATAGGGAAAATATGGTTCATTTTTATACCCTACACAACTATGTTGTCAGGGTATTATAGCTTTGTGCAGCCCCAAAAGTTTGTAACGCCGCGAAATATTGGTCCTAGACCCACCTTTAAGTATACCGATCGTCATATCTCGACTAGCTGAGTCGATCTAGACATGTGTGTCCGTCCGTCTGTCCATTATAATTTGTAAACACGATACAGGCCACAGTTATGGAGCAATCTTCACGAAATTTTGCATGTAGGATGGGTTCTGGCCAATGAAGACCCCTATTGTTTTTTTGAAAAGATCGGTTAATATTTAGGGGATGAAATGGACCAAATACTAAATTTTTGTCGGTTTTTCTGATATTCAGATATTATTACCGCACTAGAGGGCGGAAATGTAGCGCTGGTCACTTTGAAAATTTCCTTGAGGATCCAGGTATGGTAAAGGACAACGCCTATAATATTCGTTGATGATCAGATAATAATCCTGGGTTGAAGTGGATCGAACACTTAATTTGTTGTGTTTTTCGAGTCGATCTATAGACCACAATTGAAAGCCGAAGATCACAATACAACCCACGTTGAAGGGAATCTGAACATGTAATTATTAGGGATGTACTGAATATTAGTAATATTTGTTGACCTCTAGTCGGTCAAGCGGGTGAAAATATCGCGAAATATTACCCAAGCTCAGAATATAGAACCACACAAACTACGATTTTCGTGGAAGTTGTGTAGGGTATCATATGGTCGGCACCGTCCGACTATACTACTCCACTCACTGTTTTTTTTTTTAAATTATTTTTGATCCTTGAACTTTTTTCCAATATTTTTAAATATTTATATCCTTCACAACACTGTGCATATGTTTGTAACAGGCAAAAGGAAACGAGATACACACATGGTTCCTTTTGAGAATATGCGTAAAATCACTTTCTAAGTCGATTTATGCATGTCCGTCTGTCTGTCCATGTTAAATTGTAAAGAAAGTACAGGTTGCATTTTTGATTCGAATTGGATGAAATTTGGCACAGCTCATTTATTTGGCCCAAGGACGAAACCTATTGAAATTGGGAAAAATCGGTTCAGATTTAGATGTAGCTCCCATATATATTTTCGTCCGATTTTAGGAAAATGGTGCACCAATGTACCAATATATCTTTCGATTTGCACGAAATTTGGTATAGCGTACTAAATTAAGTCTAAAGTGATGAGTGCTGAGTTTGGCGAAAATCGGTTCAGATTAAGATATAGCTCCCATATATATTTTCGTCCGAGTTTAGGGAAATAGTGCACCAAAGTCCATATATATCCTTCGATTTGCACGAAATTTGGCATAGCGTACTGAATGGAGTCTAGAATAATGTTTGGTAAGTTTCGGCAAAATCAGTTCAGATTTCGATATAGCTCCCATATATTTTTTCGTCCGATTTTACATAAATGGTGCACCAAACTCCTAATGAATGTCCGATTAACACGAAATTGTGTACAACGTATCAAATTGAGACTTGAATGACGTTATTGCGTTTTGTTGAAATTGGTGCAGATGCAGCCATAGCTTCCATATGTATTTTGAACGGGTGTCTAATTGAAATTAATTTTTTTAAACAGTGCGGCGTACCGAATGGCGGGTATCAAATTTGCTATAAATCGTTTTCCATAATTGTGTTCCATGGTACACAGACGACTCTAAATCTGCCCGAATGAAATTAAATTTATCATAGGTTGCAGAAGGACATGAGTATGTTCCTTCGAGGGAACATTGACATAAGGATACATTTGTACAATATACCCAAAGTAGTGGAGTGTATCATATAGTCGGCCCAGTCGGACTTTACTATATATATTTTTTTACATTATTAATATTCTATTTAATAAGCACAATGGACCAGATATCTGCGATTTATTTTCTATACTTCAACTTCAGCTTTTTAAGAAAAAACATGAGGTCTTCGAATTTTGTTTCTGTCAAAAATATGGACCTTGATGATACGATTTATGCTTCGCCTTGCTTTTAAAGGCTCCTTCCTTCAGATCGTCTATGAAGAATCCCTTCTGTTTGTCTATGTACACTCCCTACAGTTCGCCTATAAATACTCCCATCAGCTCGTCTAAAAAATTTTCTTCAGCTCGCCTTTGAAGACACCCATCAACTCATTGTTAAAGATCCCCTCCAGCTCCTCTATTAAGATTTTCTTCGCCTCGCCTATAAAGTCTCCCTCCAGATTGTCTATAGAGGCTCCCTTTAGCTTGTCTATAGACGCTCAGCTCAGGTCGCCTATAAATACTCCTCCCATCTGGCTTTTAATGACAATATTTAGCACGGTATACCGCTCCTATAGTGACTTAATCCTGCTCGCTTATAAATACTCTCTCCTTGCTACCTTTATAGACTCCATCCAGCTCGTCCATAAGGACTGTTTTCAGCTCGTCTATAAAGACTTCCTTCAAACCAGTCTATAAATACTTCCTTAAGAGATCATCTACAAAGACTCCAAGATCACCCACAAAGACTATCTCCAGAGCTTTTTTGAAAACATGGAGCAGAGGTCTGAGAATCGATTTCTATAGAAAAAATGGAACAGAGGTCTAGGAATATGTTTCTATAAAAACACGGATCAGAGGTCTACGAAAAACATAGAGCAGATGTGTGCAATTTTTTTTCTATACAAAAAACCGTAGACCAGAGATCTGCAATTTTTTATAGAAAAAACATAGACCACAGGTCTACATTTTGTGTGCGATTTTATTATATAAAAAATTTCGATTTTTTTTTTCTATAAAAAACGTGGACCAGAGTTCGGCGATTTTTGCTTTAGATAAAACAAAATCCGGAGGTCTGCGATTTTTTTCTGTAAAAAAATGGCCCAGAGGACTGCGATTTGTTTCTGTAAAAAAATGGACCAGAGGTCTGCGTATTTCCCATAGGAAAAACATAGACCAGAGGTTTAAATTTTTTCAATAAAAAAAATATAGACCAGAGGTCTCAATTTTTTCAATAGAAAAAACATGGACCGAAGGACTCTGATTTTTTTTTATGAAAAACATTGACAATTTTTTTTTTACAGAAGAAAACATAGAACAAAAGTCTGCATTTTTTCTATAAAAAAGTGGACCAGATGTCAGCGAACATTGTTCTATAGAAAGAACAATCTACAGAGTTCTGCGTTTTTTTCTATAGAAAAAAACATATACCAGAAGTCTGAGTTTTTTTAGAGAAAAAATATAGACCAGAAGTCTGAGTTTTTTAGAATAGAAAAACATAGACCTAGAGCTTTTTCAGCGATTTTTTTTTTTTTTTTTTTTTTTGGATAGAAAATACAATATTTTCTATCAGAGAGATCTACATAGGTTATGCTTCAGATGGTATATCTGATATATATCCTTCATTTCGTCTATAAGGAAACTCCATCCAAAACTCCTCTATAAAGAATACCTCGTCTATAGAAACTTGCTCCTGATTTTGTCTGTAGAGACATTCGCGAGAGTTCGTCTATCGAAACTATCTCTTGAGCTAGTATAATTAATACTTCCCCTAGTTCTTCTGAGTTCTCCAGAGCTTGTCTATAAAGCCTACATCGACGCCACGTTGGCAACGGCTCAGTTTGTGTGGTCTATATCTATCACGTCCATAAAGTGCTCCTCTATTAAGATTTCATTCAAAGCTCATCTCACTAGTCTTGGTAGTCTCCCTAAAATTCACCTATAAAGGCTTGAAAGACTCCATCCACTCGTCTTGCTCCGATCGCCTATTAGACTCCATTCACCTCGTTTAATTGGACTTTATCTCGCTTAAACAAATATCCCAACAAGGGTAGGAGCTTCCTCCAGATCCGATCTGAAAAATATATATTTGACAATTTTTAAATTTTTTACTTACCTAACGTCGATTGCCCTTGAATTAAATTTATTAGAAATCCTGTTAGCCTTTCTATCCCGTCATATCAATTTTGAGGAAATTTCTTTGACTTAAAAAGTCATTAATCTAAGCACAACACGAAAGGGGCCACCCACCAGCAGCCAGCAAAAGGAATGCCATTGGCGTTATTTTTTAGTTATTTTGTTGCATCAAAGGAAAACACACACACACAGACACATATTTACACACATACAAAGCTTAAATGCATTCTTTTTTGCCTTTTCGAAATACACGACAAATATCAGCTTCTCCATTTTTTATTTTGCGTCCCGTATTTGGCGGGCAACCACACACAGCTAGTGAGTTGGATACATCGGGCTGCCGTTGCTGATGGTGTTGTTAGATTTATTACATCCTAATGCCATATCTATGCAGTACAACTAGATGGGTGCACACAAACACACACCACCGCACACATACATACTCTTTCAGGACAGGAAAAAAAACGCCATGGATGCATCATCGAAGTTGGAGATGCAAGTAAAAGCATCATCGTCATCACAACAAACAAGTCAACAATCAGCAGCAGCCTTGTTTTTTTTTTTGTTGTCTTCCTCCTCCAATGTTGTTGCATTAATGGATATCTCGCCACACGCACAGACACACACACATACCCATACACAACCAAAGGAGACAAACCAGACAGACAACTAGCCAGCCAGCCTGCAATACCAGTGTGGCGAATGTGCAACAACATCCAGCAATCGGCAGCGCGAAGGCCATAAAACACAACAAACCACATTTAGAGTGGGGAAGGGGTGGGGAAACAAGTTGCTGTGATTGGTCTACTAACTGATGGTATGGCGCCGCCCATATCTGTTTTCTTGTTGCTTTTCATTTCTCAATAATGTTGCTGGTTGTTGTTGTTGTCTTGTTTTGTTGATTTGGTGCTTGGCTATTGTTGTTGTTGCTGCTGTTATTGTTGCCGGCTATTTATTCGTGATTTTTTTCCTTCGTTCGTTTCGTTTCAAAGCTGCCAGGCACTGTTACTTATCTTGTGTTATCTCACTTTTTAGTCGTGTTGTTGTTATTGTATTATTGCTAGTGGTGGTATTGGAAGTGCTATTGTTGTTGCTGTTGATATTAAATGCTGCTGTTGTTGTTGGTGATAGGGGTACCCCCTACACCAATACATATATAGCTACGTGAAATAAAACGTTTAAAAGATACTCATGGTCTGGTACTTTGTAAATGTTGCAAATATGTGCATGCTAGTGAAACAACAACAATAAGAAAAACTTTTTGTGGAACAGTGTTTGAAATCAACACTTTATAGACCACAACCAGGAACAAAAGACTGCCTTCAGCTCTACAGCCTATACAGATTTCATGGGCAAAGGATATATATCGGGAAATATGTTTCTATAGAAAGACATGCATCAAAAGTCTGCGATTTTTTTTATTTAGAAAAATATGGACCAGAGTTCTGCAATTTTTTCTATAGAAAAACCATAGACCAGAGGTCTGTTTTTTCTATAGAAAAGAAACATGAACCAGAAGTCCGCAATTTTTACTATAGAAAAGAAACGTGGTCCAGAGGTCTGCTATTTTTTTATAGATAAAGAAGCATAGACCAGATATCTGCTTTTTTTTTTTTTTGTAGAAAAACATGGAGCAGAGCTCTGAGAATCGTTTTCTATAGAAAAAAACATGGACCAGAGGTCTGGGAATTTGTTTTTATAAAAAAAAACACAGAACAGATGTCTGCGAATTTGTTTCTTTAGAAAGAAAAAAAAACATATCAGATGTGTTCGATTTTTTTCTATACAAAAAACATAGAGCAGAGGTTTACGGTTTTTTTGTACAGAAAAATAAAACTAAAACATAGTATAACGAGTGGTTTTAACTAAGGCTGAAGTCAGCTCAGTCGCTGCCAGGGTCAACCTAAGGACCCACAAACCTTAAGTAAAAACACGAGTGATTAAAATTTCAATCTTTATTAGAATACTCTGGTGTTTACAATATGAATAATAGTTTTGATGTGACATAGCTTTTATGTTGGAATCGGTAATGGTAGCTGGGTATGGAGGTCGGATTTTGAATAGCCGATTGTTTACAGTCGGCTCGGGGTGGTTAAGTGATGTCGGCTCGTAACTAATCGGCTGGTTGGGGTTTCAGGTTTGATGTGGTCGGCTCGAAGGTGTACGGCTGGTTACAGTCGGCTCGAAGATACTCGGCTAGCTGATGTCGGCTCGTCGAAGATCGGCTGGCTACAGTCGGCTCGTTGAAGATCGGCTAGCTGCTGTCGGTACGTTGGAGATCGGCTGGCTACAGTCGGCTCGAAGATACTCGGCTAGCTGATGTCGGCTCGTTGGTGATCGGCTGGCTACAGTCGGCTCGAAGATCGGCTGGCTACTGTCGGCTCGAAGATACTCGGCTAGCTGATGTCGGCTCGTTGGTGATCGGCAGGATATAGTCGGCTCGTAAATACTCGGCTAGCTGATGTCGGCTCGTTGAAGATCGGCTGGCTACCGTCGGCTTGTTGGTCGGCAGGTTCGGGGTTTTCAGGGTTCGGGTTTTGTTAGGGTTCGGTTAGTGGTTATAAGTATGGAGCGGGGGAGCTGGCTATGAGCGAGGAGCTTGCAAAGAGCGGGGAGCTTGCAAAGAGCGGGGAGCTGACTATGAACAAGGAGCTGGCAAAGAGCGGGGAGCTGGCTATGACCGAGAAGCTGGCTATGAGCGAGGAGCTGGCTAAGAGCGAGGAGCTGGGAAAGAGCGGGGAGCTGGCTATGAGCGAGGTCGAAACGTCGTTAACCTTTACCAGTGTACGAGACTGCGGATGAGCCACACATCTTCGTCACTCGTAGTTCGTTAACATCCGAGGTCGACCACTTCGGCATGGAAAAGTGGAACATATATCCGTATGGTACTATGAAGTGAATGAGAATTATTGTGTACTTCAAGGAAGTTGTCTGTTGATTAATGCAATAAAGTTGAAGAACGCAGGTAATGATACTGGCTTAGGTTTAGAATGAGACGTTATTCACTACTAAATATTGAGGTGGGTTGACATTAACTTGGGTCGTGCATAATGTATGAAACGGTCACGTTACAATAGGTCTGCATTTTTTTTTAGAAAAAGCATAGACCAGAGGTCTGCGATTTTTTTATTATAGAAAAAAAAGTGCACTAGAATCTTGCGAATTTGTCTGCGAATTTGTTACTTTAGAAAGAAAAAACTCAGAGCAGATGTGGGCAATTTTTTTCTACACAGAAAAAAAACATACATCACAGGTCTACAATTTTGTATAGAAAAAAACATAGACCAGAGATCTAAAATTTTTTAGAAAAAAAACAGAGATTTTTTTATAGGAAAAACAAAGACCAGAAGTCTGCATTTTTTATATAAACAATTTAAAACATGCACCACAGGTCTGCAATTTTTTTCTGTAAAAAAACGTGGACCAAAGATCGTCGTATTTTCCTTGGAAAAGCATGTAACAGAGGTCTGGAGTTTTTTTCAATAGGAAAAACATAGACGAGAGGTTTAAATTTTTTCAATAAAAAACATGGACCAGAGGTCTGGTTTTTTCTATAGAGAGAGATCTGCTATTTTTTTTTACTGGAAAAACATGGACCAGACAGACGACTGATTTTATTATAAAAAACATAGACTAGAGGTCTGCATTTTTTTCTATAATTTTTTTTAAAGAAAAAAATATATACCAGACGTTTGCGATTTTTTTCTATAGAAATAATAAAGACCATAGTTGAGCGATTCTATATAAAATAGATTTTTTTTGTAGGAAAAATACTAAACCACATGTATGCGATTTTTTCTAAAGAAAACAAAACATTGATAGGGGTCTGCGATTTTTTTTAATAGAAAATGACTTTGAATGATTTCTATACAAGAAACATGGACCATAGCCAATTTTTTGCAATAGAAAAGAGCTAGTTTTTCTTTCAAAGATATCTGCAGCTAGTTAATGCTTCACACCGTATATAAAGACATCCGTTTATCAAGATTGCCTTCCAAATTCAGAGTTCGTATATAAACATTCCCTCCATAATGTATATAGACTCCTTTAAGGACTTCATTTATCTCTTCTAGAGATTCTACATCCTTCAACTAGTCCATGGGGACTTCGTCCAGTTCCCGACTGCATAAAGATTCTCTTTTTCAAAGACTTCACCGAGAATTCGGCTGCAAAAATTAACTCCAAAGCTCGACTTTTAAGACTCTTCATCTCGTCTATAAGGAAACTCCATCCAAAACTCTTCCATAAAGACTCCTTTCAGATCGTGGTGACATTGTGCAGAGTTCGTCTATCGAAACTATCTCCTGAGCTAGTCTAATGATGCGTCCTCCAGTGCTTCTGAGTTCGTCTATAAATACTTCCCAACCTGACCTCGTCTATAAATACGTCCTGCGGCTCGTCTGTAATGACTTGATCCAGCTCACCTATATAGCTAAACAGTGAGCTCCCTTGTAGCGGCACCCTTCAACACAACCTTAGAAGCTACCATCAAATTGCCTATAGAGATTCGGAATAGGTCGCCTGTACAGGCTCCCTTCACTTTGCATCACCAGTAGAGACTTTTCGTCAATAGAGACTTCGTTCAGCACGCATATAGGGGCTCCGTTCAGCTCGCCTAAAGAGGCTATCAACAGTTCGCATATATATATTGCCTTTAGTTCACCAATAGGGGCTCCATTCAGTTTGCGTATAGAGGCTCCCTTCAGCTCGCCTATAGATGATTCCTTCAGTTCGCATTTAAAGGTTCCGTTATGCTAGTCTATAAAGGCTGTCTTCACTTCGCCTATAGATGCTCCCTTCAGCCCACCTATAGAGGCTCCGCCTATAGACGCTCTGCCTATAGAGGCTCTCTTCAGCTCCCTTATTGAGATTGCCTTCATCTCGCATACAAAGGTTCAGTTCTGCTAGCCTATAAAGACTGTCTTCACTTCGCCTATAGAGGCTCTCTTCAGCTAACATATAAAGGCTCGCTTGAGCTCGCCTACATAGGCTCCCTATGGCTGGCCTATGGAAGCCCCCTTCTGCTCGTCTATAGAGGATTCCTTCACCCCGCCTTTCAGCTCATCTATGAAGGTGTCCTGTAGCTCACCTATAGATCAAGTAATTTTTCCGCAACCTGTGGTTAGACCTTTAAAAAAATTCTTTAAAAAATCTACGCCTTGGTTAGACCTTGAAATAAATTCTTTAAAAAATCTACGCCTTGGTTAGGCCTTGAAATAAATTCTTTAAAAAATCTACGCCTTGATTAGGCCTTGAAATAAATTCTTTAAAAAGTCTACGCCTTGATTAGGCCTTGAAAAAAATTCTTTAAAAAATCTACGCCTTGGTTAGGCCTTGAAAAAAATTCTTTAAAAAATCTACGCCTTGGTTAGGCCTTGAAAAAAATTCTTTAAAAAATCTACGCCTTGGTTAGGCCTTGAAAAAAATTCTTTAAAAAATCTACGCCTTGGTTAGGCCTTGAAAAAAGTTCTTTAAAAAATCTACGCCTTGGTTAGGCCTTGAAAAAAATTCTTTAAAAAATCTACGCCCTGGTTAGGCCTTGAAAAAAATTCTTTAAAAAATCTTCTTTAAAAAATCCACGCCTTAATTAGGCCTTGATGAAATAAATTCTTTAAAAAATCTACGCCTTGGTTAGACCTTGAAATAAATTCTTTAAAAAATCTACGCCTTGAAATAAATTCTTTAAAAAATCTAAGCCTTGGTTAGGCCTTGAAAAAAATTCTTTAAAAAATCTACGCCTAGGATAGGTACATGAAGAAAATTTTTTTAAGCTCGGACCACTGTGTATGAACATGTTCAGCTAGTTTTTTTTTTTCTTCCATTTTTGGCTTTTAGTTAGTACCCCTATAGTATTGGTGTATCCATATCAGCACTCAGCAGCTTGAGAAAATGTAAAGATGTGAAACAGGAGTGTGTATGTATACGTGCTCGTTTGTATTGGGAATTTGTTGATTGAAAATAAAATAAAAAAATCTTAAAACTAATAAGAATGACGGTTATATTGGCGTATTTTTTTCCAATCCATATCAACAAACTCACTCACACATACACTGGTAGTTATTGCTGTATTGGTTACAGGTGTGTTGATAACAAAATTAAATAAAGCAAAAAAAGAAAAAAATCGAAAACGACTCAGGCGATGACGAATCAATCGATGGTGTGGTTAAATACAGCTTTTAGCAGCCATCAGCTAGAGGGAGTTCTTCGGTACTCCATATTTTTTGCTGTCGCTGCTGTTGGCGCTGAATTACATTACAGAGATTAGCTGCATAAATATTGCCTACTTAAGAAAATTGTTTTCGATATTTCGATTGCGATTAAATGGCAAATTGATAAATAAATAATTCATTGTTTAATAACTTATGTTTTACAGCGGTTCCGAACACGAGAAACACGCCAACTACTTAATAATTCTTTGCCGTGATGTTAAGAGAATGTCAAATGCGATTATTGAGTTGTTAGGCGGATTTGTGGTCTAGAATGGTTTTAGGAGGTATTATGACGTCAGAGGGCAGGGGACCTTTATACACAATATATGTAAATCAGCTGAAATTATACATTAAAGAAGTAACATTTACAGACAAATTAGCCTCTTTACACCGGGTTCCCTTCAGCACGCCTATAGAGGCTTCCTTGCAGTATAATTTCGCGATGTTCGGATCACATTTGTTTTTAGTAAATTCTACTCCCGAACTCGACGAATAATGGTTTATGTTTTTCTGGTGATTGGTATATATATTTAGTGCGATCAATGGACCAAGACTTTTGTGTGAGGTGGTTCGAATATATTATCAGAGAGGCTATTACAACCATATTATATCGGCGAATAGGGTCGGATATGATGGGAGATATAATACCATATTAAGAGAGGCAGTTGTGGCGAATGTTTTTCTAATCTTAGAATCTATTCTAATGCTGAGATCTCCTTCCTTTAACAATAAAATTAATTAGCATCGGTTCTGGAGATAAGTGAGGATAAAATTATTATGTGGGAGCCTTAACCAAATTCACACAAATTAAGAGTATGATTTTGCGTAAATTGCATCAAAATATTTTATAAGTTCTGGTATTTAGTATTATTCCTAATTTCTAGTACGTAAAATGTAATCTATATTTGAACCTTATATTTATATATTAATTATTTTTGTTTCTTTTATTTTCAGGTAAGCCAGGACAAAAATAAATTATTTGCCATAATGATATTTTCTAATTGGAGTAAGTTTAAATCCTTTCTATTGGTCATATCATAATATCATATACAATTATGTTATAATATTATTATAGCTTTGTGTGGATCCATGATTTTATAAAACTGAAAATATTGGTCCTGAATCCAACTTTTAGTATACCGATCATTATATGTCGACTATGTGAGCCAATCTAGATATGTGATATGTCCATCCGTCCGTCTGTCTATCCATTAGCTGTCCATTATAATTTGGAAACATAGTACAGGCCACATTTATGGACCAATCGTCAAGAAATTTTGCACAGGTCACAATTATGACCCGAGTATTACATGTAGAAGATGATCTAATTCGTGGCCTTCTGAGCTGGAGCATTCTCATTTATTCGCACAACACCTTAGTCGCTGCAGCTCAGTACGACTAACTATGTCGATGTCCGCGTATAGATTGTAAAGCTCGTGGTTCATTCGACGCCGAAATTCACCGTCGACGCAGATCGGTCCGTAACTCTTTAGAGAATTTTTCTTTCGAACACCCCAAGAGCTGCCTCATCTGCTTGGGCAAGTATGCTTGCTTCAGATCCATATAACAGCACGGATAGTATCAGCGTCTTGTAAAGGGTGGGTATGGTCTGAGGGGGCCTTATTTATAAATTGCTTACTTGGACCATAGTAGCATCTGTTGACCAACACTATCATTCTCCGAATTTCAAAACTGATTCATTAGTTTTATTTTTTGCCGATACCAAGGTATATAAAATCTTTAACTACCTCGAAGCTGTAGTTCTCAAGTTCCACAGTTGGTCCGAGTCTACCGGACGCCTTGCGCGTTGATACCATCAGCTTGGTCTTCTCGCCGTTTACTGCCAGACCTACTTTGGCAGACTCCTTCTCAATTTGTTCAAAGGTGGCTCGCAATGTTCGACCCATTATCTCGATGTCATCGGCGTAGGCGAGTAACATGTATTATTTGGTGTACAGAGTGCCATTTCTGTTCACATTTGTATCTCGTATGACCTTTTCCAGCAGAAAGTTGAAGTTAAGTTTGTCGTGTGGCCGACAAACTGTCACCTTGTCTGAATCCTTGTTCGGTATTGAAGGGCTCCGATAGGTATTTTCCGACTTTAACTGCTGAGCTTGTGCCACTTGAATATATCCTCCATAGCCGTATTAATTTTGCAGGAATGTCAAACCCAGACATGGCTTTAAACACCTCCAAACGGATAGGGCTGTCGAATGCGGCTTCTTAGTCAAAGAATAGGTGAAATGTGTCGATGTGTTTGTCGTGGGGATTTTTCCAGGATTTGGCGCAGAGTGAACATCTGGTTAATGGTGGATTTGCCAGGTCTGAAGTCGCATTGGTATGCTCCAATAATGACATTGAGCATTGGCTTCAATCGTTCACACAGCACACTGGATAGCACTTTATATGCGATGGGAAGAAGACGTATTCCTCTATAATTGGCACATATCGTCTTGTCTCCTTTTTTGTGCACGGGACACTGTATACTGAGGTTCCAATCATTGGGCATGCATTCCTCTAGCCAAATTGTACTAATCAGCTTGTGCATGCTCCTGACCACCATCTAACCACCGGTCTTGAATAGGTTGACTGGTAATCCATCGGCACCCGCTGCTTTATTGTTCTTCTGCCGATTAATTACTATTCTGACCTCATCTTGGCTAGGTGGTATACACTCTATACCGTCATCTCATATTGGTTCTGGGGTATCCACTTCACTGCTACTATTTGATACCAGAAGTTTTTCAAAATGATCCTTCCAGATCCTCAGCACGCTGTCTGTATCTGTCACCAAGTTTCATTCTTAATCTCTACTGGTGGATGTGCCTGCAGCGGTTTGGTGTTTTACTCGTTGGTAAAATTTTCGGACTTCATTCTGTCGTACAGGACGTCTCGATTTGCTCACGCTTAAGTTTTTTCTTGTTCTTTCTTCTTTTTCTGAAAACACGTTTCTCCTTTTCTCCCGATAATTCTCCATCACATTACGTATTGCTACTGTCTGCAGGGTTGCCCTGCGTTTTTCACATCAGTAGAATTTAGACACTACTGATCGTACCATGGGTTTATTGGTGTTTGTTTTTGGTACCCAAGTGTTGCTTTTGCTGCAGTTTGTAGGGAGCGGCCAATTCTCTGTCATTGTGCTTCTATATTATTATCGGGACAAGGGATGCTTTCGTCAAGCAGTTGGGAAAGTTGAGGGGAGTAGGCTTCTGCAATCTGTTATGTTTGCAGCTTTTCGACGTCAAATTTCCGTATTGCATTATATCGCACCTTTGCTGCTACATTAAGACGGGTGCGTACCTTGCCTCCCAGAAGGTAATGGTCTGAGTCAATATTATCTCCCCGGATCGATCGGACGTCTAATACACTGGATGAATGCCTTCCGTCTATCACAACATGATCGATTTGATTTTTCGTTGTTCGATCGGGAAAAATCCAAGTGGCCTTATGTATATCGAGATGTTTGAATCTGTTGCTGCTAACTACCATATTTTTGCTGCCGCGAAGTCAATCAACCTCATGCCGTTGTCTGATGTTTCTTCATGGAGGCTGAATTTTCCGACGGTGGGCCAAAGATATTTTCCCTTCCGATTTTTGCATTAAAATCTCCTAGCAGAATTTTAATGTCATAGCCAGGGCAACGGCGCTAGGCGCTCATAAAATATGTCTTTGGTATGTTCATCTTTATCTTCGGTCGGAGCATGGGCGCAAATGATACTGATGTAGAAGAACTTCACTTTTATACGGATTATAGCAATTCGCTCGTCTGTTGGAGTGAATCTGGAAACGAGGTCTTTTATTCTCCTGTTAACCATAAATCCGCAGCCAAATTCACGCCTCGTTTCATGGCAGCTATAGTACAGGGCGTAATCTTCTGATTTACTTACGCCTGTCCCTTTCCATCGCATTTCCTGTAAGGCAATAATATCGGCTTTGTACTTTTTGAGTACATCTGCCAAAGCGGACACTGCGCCTGTTCTGTACACCGTGCGTACATTCCAAGTGCAGATTCGCAGATCGTGGTCCTTTATACGTTTGCGTATCAACATTAGGAGGGTTTGGTTTTCTTTTTCTTTGCTTTTTCATCGTATGTTCGGTTTTCCGAGTGTGGGCAACTAACCCGACACCTTAACCCATTTTTTATAGTTCTAATGGGTGAACTCGTGGCTACCCCAGGTGGCACGACGGGGAGGTCAGTGTCCACAATTGAGATGAAAGAGAGGGACCAAGATAAGCCTGGACTTCGCCATGTTAGAGCCGTTGCTTGGTATCTATCGTTCCCTACGCCACACATATTCCTCCCAAAAATTATCAATATTGATCGACTTTTTACGATAGATCCCATATAGAGGTAACGATATTCGGTATTTTTTGGGTCATTGGATTTCAATTTTTTCTACCAAAAATTTACAATGACTCATCCCAAAATATATAAAAAACCTAACAAGTATTCTTAATATCCACCTTAATGTCCCAGATATTCTTTATATCCAACTCATGATGAAGGGTATAAAAATATGGTCCCGTTTGAACTTAACGACGTCTTCACTAGTTGTAAAGTATCTTAGGGCTTCTAAAATTTGTGAAATGTGTTTTTGGACCACATAACTTTCCTCAATTTTCTGAAGACTTTATTTTGTACAATAATAAAGGCGTAGATGCGCAAAAATTATTTTTTGGGTAACCGTTCTATAATAAACCAGTGAGCGGAGCAGTATAGTCGGACGGAGCCGACCATACGATACCCTACACAACTACCACGGAACTCTAACTTTCTGCGGATGTTTATTCCGAGCCTGGGCAATATTTCGTGATATTTGTACCCTTGTGCCCGATTAGAGGTCAACAACACCACTTCCTTACACTGACATATTTTCCGAATATTATTAATATTTAGTGCAGCCCTTCTAATTACTTGTCCAGATTCCCTTCACCGTAGGTTGTATGGTGATGTTCGGCTTATAATTGCGGCCTATAGATGAATCGAAAAAACATACATAAAAAATTAAGTTTTCGGTGCACTTCATCCTAAAATTATTACCTGATCATCACCGGAAATTATAGGCATTGTCCTAGACCATACCTGGATCCTCATGGAAAATTTCAAAGCGATCAGAGCTATATTTTCGCCCTCTAGTGTGTTAATGGGTTACTAAATAATATTTGAATACGTAAGGACCTGTAAATATTCAAGTGTGACTCCCACATCCGATTACATACCACCATATAATTGGTATCAGTTTAAAGGTCAACCACTCCTCTTAGATATACTATCAACTTTTCGGGTGTATGTCCTTCAGGGGTAAATTTATACGCTGTAGAATACAAATTTTGTCATTTTTCACACAAAAGTCAGGGTACATTTTACCCGCTAAATATTGACCGATCTTTATCAAAACAGGCATGCTTATTCTTTGGCTCGATCCTCTTCTCCATGTAAAAATTCGCGATTTTTGGGTCATTTCATCCCCTAAATACTAACCGATCTTTACCAAAAACAATAGGGGTCTTCATTGGCAAGAACCGGCCCTATACGCAAAATTTCGTGAAGATTGGTCCATAACTGTGGCTTGTATCGTGTTTACAAAATATAATAGACAGGCGGACGGACGGACACACAGGTCTGGATCGACTCAGCAAGTCGAGATATGACGATCGGTATGCTTAAAGGTGGGTCTAGGACCAATATTTTGCGGCGTTACAAACTCTTGGGGCTGCACAAAGCTATAATACCCTGACAACATCGTTGTGTAGGGTATAAATGCTGACAACTTTACAATTAATTTTGTCCTCTGCATATCAAAAATTCTCCTGCAGGACACAGATAAACTCCCCAATAAAACGAACATTGATAAGACAATTTTCGCGCCAAAAAAACCCTAACAAATTTTCCTACAAAAAGGACATGTACGTGCCTGTATGTGTGTATATAATTTACAACGAATCAAGTCCTTGCAACTTGACGCAGATATGAGAATCAAAAAAGAAAACATTCAGGACAGAGAATGAAGACACATCTTTGCATCCTTTCCAACACTTTTTAAGGACAATATTTTCTGCACATGCAAAGGAGCAGCCCTAGTAGTAGTAGCGATGGTGATGGTGGTAATACATCATCATTTGTGTTGTGTATGGGGTATGAAGAGTGAATGAGTGGTGGCATGACATGTGGGTGTCTATATGTGTTAGTGTGCATGTGTGTGTGTATGTGTGAAATACCAAAGTGTAAATGCAATATTCAAGTCATTGCAAAGTTGTTTTTTGTCCTTGTTGTTGAATTTCTTTATTTTTTTCTTCCTTTTGGCATTTTTTCTGTTGTTCTTTTTTTTGTTCTTCTGCTGCTTCTTGTTCTCAATATGCATTGCTGTGCTTTCAAGCATTTCTTTCTTATCGTACGAAACACTTCGGTTTCCCTTTTTGCGTTTCGCCCCTGTGAGTCTCTGTGTGTGTCTCTCTCTTTCTGTGGCAGTAATCTGCTGCATTTTATCAAGATTCACATTAAAATGTATCTCTTTTTTTGTTGGGCAAAGAAGTGTTCGTCCCACACCACATGCACACACACACACTGTAAATGCACATTCATATGTTTCTGTGTATGTGTGCACCAAATTTTTGTATTGCCCCACACATATGCAATTTTGGAAGCTAACTGTTTCCCTTTTAACTTTATTTTGTATCTTCGAAATATGTACTGCTGATATTTCACATAGACCCACATACACACACATACAAACACTTGCACAAATATATTCTACAATTCATATCCTTTTCTGAATGCAAACGTTCGCAGAAAAAAAGAAACAAGAACTCTATCTCTATCTGCCACATTTTTGGCAAGCCAAGAAGTTTTTCAACACGCACCGTACCTCGAGAATCCATATGCCCCATCACCCACTTATTGTTTTACTTCATACTGAAGGAATTTCTTCCACATGTTGCTGTTCTGTAATAATAATTCAAGAGCTATGCAATGATGTAAACGTATTCGGGCAAATATGATGGTGTTAGTATCAGGGTTATTAAATGCATATTTGTTAAATCATGTTCAGGACGAGGAGGTATTAAAAATTCGGGAAAATAATTTTTTTACCAAGGCGTGGATTTTTTAAAGAATATTTTTTTCAATGGTCCACAAGAGGCGTGGATTTGTTAAAGAATATTTTTTTCAATGGTCCACAAGAGGCGTGGATTTGTTAAAGAATATTTTTTCATATACAGGCATGGATTTTTTTAAAGAATATTTTTTCAATGGTCTTATACAGGAGTGAATTTTTTAAAGAAAATTTTTAAGGGTCTTATACAGGAGTGGATTTTTAAAGAATATTTTTTCAGGAGTCTTATACAGGCGAGGATTTTTTAAAGAATATTTTTTGGGAGTCTTATACAGACGTGGGTTTTTTAAATATTATTTTTTATGGTCTTATACAGGCGAGAGTTTTTTAAAGATTATTTTTTATCGTCTTATACAGGCGTGGGTTTTTTAAAGAATATTTTTTCAAGAGTCTTATACAGGCGTGGGTTTTTTTAAAGAATATTTTTAAGGGTCTCATAGAGGCCTGGATTTTTTAAAGAATATTTTTAGGGCTCCCATAGAAGCTCAGAATATTTTGAGGGCTCACATAGAGGCCTGGATTTTTTAAAGAATATTTTTAAGGGTCTCATAGAGGCCTGGATTTTTTTAAAGAACAATTTTAAGGGTCTTATACAGGCGTGGATTTTTTAAAGAATATTTTTTCAGGAGTCTTATCTTATTTTTTCAGGAGTCTTATACAGGCGTGGGTTTTTTAAAGATTATTTTTCCAGGAGTCTTATACAGGCATTTGTTTTTTAAAGAATATTTTTAAGGGTCTTATACAGGTGTTAATTTTTTAAAGAATATTTGTTAAGAGTCTTCTACATGCCTAGATTTTTTAAAGAATATTTTTAAGGGTCTTCTACAGGCCTGGATTTTTTAAAGAATGTTTTAAGGGCCTTCTACAGGCCTGGATTTTTTAAAGAACAATTTTAAGGGTCTTATACAAGCGTGGATTTTTTAAAAAATATTTTTTCAGGAGTCTTATACAGGCGTGGATTTTTTAAAGAATATTTTTAAGGGTCTTATACAGGCGTGGATTTTTTAAAGAATATTTTTAAGGGTCTTATACAGGCGTGGATTTTTTAAAGAATATTTTTTCAGGAGTCTTATCTTATTTTTTCAGGAGTCTTATACAGGCGTGGGTTTTTTAAAGATTATTTTTCCAGGAGTCTTATACAGGCATTTGTTTTTTAAAGAATATTTTTAAGGGTCTTATATAGGCGTGGATTTTTTGAAGAATATTTTTAAGGGTCTTATACAGGCTTGGATTTTTTAAAGAATATTTTTAAGGGTCCCATAGAGGCCTGGATTTTTTAAAGAATGTTTTAAGGGTCTTCTACAGGCCTGGAT